>NC_056525.1:226357373-226376444 GCF_019175285.1 Sceloporus undulatus
TTCCACCTTTCTTCCAGTATAAGGACTCAATGCAGCTAACAAAATTTAAAACAGTACAACTTAAAAAACAATGCAAAGTATTAACATGTAAACAGAAAGTTTAAAAAAGGAGTAAACAATTTTAAAAAGTTAAAAGTATTACAAATTAAGATTTAAAATATACTAAAAGCTCTCTACGAAATTCTATACAAACCTTGCACAGCATTTAAAACTTAACCCCAGCGACCTCAACTTCTTACACAACAGCAGCAGCAACAACATCAAACAACAGTGAGTTTTCCTTACCCATGCTGCCCCTCTAAGGCATACCGCTCCTTCTACACTTCAATTGTTTCTGTGCTCTCAGCACTCCACTATGCTTGTCTTTCAATCTGGATTTAGGAGATTATCACATTGTATTTAAGGTGACTTATCCCTGACGGGATACAGTTGCATTTAATTTTAAAAGTGGGTGTTATTGCATGCAGCCGTGGCCAGGTGAGTGCAACCTGTATATAGCCCAGATCCTAGCTGTGCTTATCCTGTGATTTTTCAAAAATGACAAGCTCCCATTTTTGAACAGCCACTGGATAAGTGCTGCTGGGATCCGGGCTGCAAATGGGTTTCACTCACCCAGCCGCAGCTGTGTGCGATAACACCCGGTTTTAAAATTAAACATGACTGTATCCTGTTGGGGATTAGTCACTTTAAATACAATGCAACAATCTCCTTAGTTTGGACATATGGGGCACACCTCCAAATGAAACACTCTCCTCATCACCCTCCCCTTTGTGTGGCTCAGTTGCTGTTTCACTTTTACGGAAATTAGGAATCTTCACCTATATTGTGACTGTGAAAGAACCTGCCAGAAGAGATTTAATAGCAGAATATATTGTCTCAATTTAAGACAGCATTAAAGATCAGTCTTTTCCAGCAGGCCTATCCAGAATAATCTAAATTGTAAATTTTAAATGATTAATTTTAAATGTAAATTGTTTTAATATACATGTGTCTTGTCTGTTCTTTTAACTGATATGTGTTTATAACTCATTTTATGTATTTGTTGGTCTGTTGTTGTTCTCCACCTTGATCCATGGGGAGAGGCAGGTAAGAAATAGCATCAATAGTATTAGAATAAGAATAAGAATAAGAATTGTTATTGGAGGAATAATCAACAATGTACAGGTTAGAGAAGAAGCATAGTAAACAGAAACCAGCTTCTCCACACCAATTTCTCTATCTGGATTGATGGAATATTATTATTTAAAAAGCATGAGTTAAAGTTCTAAGGTTCAAAAAAGTTATTAGTTACCATTACAGTCCATTTTTATAAAAGTAATTCTTTACTTTCTAAATGTTCAACAATACCTATAGTTGTTTAGTTACTTTTAAAAAAACTGTACAAAGCGCATCTAAAGTATAGAAAGTTATGATATTCAACAAAAATTTCAGCAGCTGCAAAAGTGCCTCTTCCTCACAAGTAGCAACAAGATTTCACATATGAAAACTGGGAGACAAGTGTACAAGCAACATCAGAGTGTGATCAAGATGGCAAAAATTGTTAATCGGGAAGAACAGAAACTAAGAGATGCTGCAGCAGTTTGCTTTTTGCTTTCTTCTAAGTTAACTGAACACCAACTGCTTTTGCACTTCAAACTCAAATTTGCAGCAACCGAAATAAACTGAGGATGAAGGAAGAAACTGGGAGGGAGAGAGAAACTGGGACATTTTAAAAGCATTGTACAAAGTGGGATGACAGAGGTTTAGTTGGGATTGTCTCTGTCAAATTGTGACAGTTGGAGGATATGAGCTTGGTTCCTCTACTAGTGATGGACCTAGGACAGTAGAGACCTGCATGGTGACAAGAATGAATTATTTAACTCCTTTTCTGAAGCCTTCATTATTCCAAAGGAAGGATTTAGAGGAAATTAAGGACAGGTGACTTGAAGACACACACACAAAACACACACACACACACATACACTCTCCCTCACACACACACACAAGGAACACTTCCTTGTTACATGGAGTAACACTGCATTAACTGCAATGGCTCATTGTTATAGTACTGTATTCTGGGATTTGAAGTTTCATGAAATATTTAGCCTTCTCTGTCAGAGAAGCTCATGTGCCTGAACAAATGACACATCCCCAAATTCCATAGCATTGAGTCATGGCAGTTAAAGTGGTGTCAAAATGCAGTACAGATGCAGCCAAAGAGAGTGTGACCTGCTCAAGGTCCTCTATTGGGTTTCCATGGCAGAACAGGGATTCAAACCCTGGTCTCCCAGAGTCCTAGTCCAACACTCAAAACACTGCACCACATTGGAACTCCCCTTTATTGCACATGTAAGCCAAAACAGAAACATTCCTGACCAACCAACCACAGCATTTTGAGGAAAGATGCACTCAGTTTAACAATTTGTCTTGCTCAGCATTGTCATTTTATGTGATTTTTGAAACCACTGTCAAAATTGTTCTGTTTGCTTCTTGTATGGTTCCCAATTGTTCCCATTAATTGAATTCTGGTTCTTGATCTTGGGCTTTCCCCCCTTACGAATGGATGAGCATTTTTATATTTCTAATTATGACATTAATTAATAAGTCAAACTTATTAAAATTAGGAGGGATATCAAAATAGTATAATAGTAAATACAGTTTTTAAGGTATAACTGTGTTAGCTTGTTGTGGCAAAAAACCCAAAAAACTTTTGTAGCATCTTGAGAACTAACATATTTTTATTTGGCCTAAGATTTTGTGGTTTACAACTCAAGCCTCAGACAAAATCACAGAAGCTTATGCCAAGGAAATTTTTTTAATCTTTAAGGTGCTGCAAAATATTGCGCTGCTTTCATCACCAAACATGCACACAGTTCCTTAAAATATAAGTTGTGATAGTACCGTATGGTGTATTTAAATCTAAGGAGCTGTGCTTTGAGAATGGATTTGACTGGGTTGAAATTTAAGTACAATAAACCATTTATTAAATGGCAAACAACCTGCATTTTTAAGTGCTTACCTGGAAGTAAAACCCATTTCTCTAACTTCTCAGGAAACCATATGTAAGATTACACAGACAATCTTTTAAGTTGCTTTTTGGGTCTTATGAGGAGCTATTAACATTCTTGTAAAACCATTAGCACCAAAAGTCCCAAATTGATGGCAGCAGTAATGTTCATTAAAAATGGAGTGATTCTGATTTATATGCCTGATAATTCAATATTTCAGGAAAGGGTTTTGATCTAGAGAGCTGTGAAAACAGGGCAGGCATGTTAAAGATTATCATTACAGATAGAATCCTTTCAACTTTTACTAGTTTCAGATCTGACTATTTAGAAACAAAACAACACCACACAACACAGACACCCAGTCACGCATATACAGGAATGCCAACATCACTTATGCTCTCCGTTCACAAAGCAAATACTCTGGATTGTGAAAAGCTGATGCTATAAAACTCAAATTTTCTTACTTATTACAATTCAGATCCAAATCTCTCCCTCCCCTTGCCATACCTCCAGCCATACTTCTATCCTGTTATAAATCATTATAATAGAAGAGCTTAAGATCCTGGGCCCTTTCACACTATACAACTATTATGCACTACACAATTTAGTTAACGAAACAGATGTGTTTCTGGTCATTATTTCTGTAATGGAAAAGTTGAAACCAGAGCCAGAAATAACATGGAAAGAGAATTCCAGAAATTCCAGAACGCAAACCTTGTTTTTGCCATTTTATGTAAGGGATGCCATTTTAGTACAATGGGACTTGAGCATCCACAGATTTAGGGGTGTGTGTGTGTGCGTGTGTGTGTCTTGGAACCAAACCCCAGCAAATAATGATACACAAAAACATTCTGAACCTTTGAGAAACCACTTGAACACTTCTTCCAAAATCCACACTGGGGTGATTTTATTTATTTATTTATTTATTTATTTGGCAGCCTTCACTTTTCTTATGATTTCTATTCAGTGGCCAAACTTACAAACATCTGCTATTTAACAAGCTGGGAGCAACTGTTCAGGAATGCTTACCACCTCTTCATCCTCTTCCTTCTTCTCTCTCTCTCTCTCTTTTTGCTGTAATGGATTTTAGTGGCAGCTGCTGTTTACCTTGCTTGTACAGTAGTAGGCAGCCACCCACAGCTCCAGAAGGATGAACTAAAGCAGGATCAGATTCTTTCCCAGATTCAGCTTTATTGCATTGTTTACTGCTGACATGCTGCTGCAACCTGACACTGAAAGTCTGCGTTCATCCATTCTCCCCTCACCACTTCCTCCAGTGCTGATGCTGCTAAAAATATCCAGCTAGACAGAGGATGCTGGGCAGATGTAAAATGACTTTGAAAAAATTAACCATATTTCTCAGTGGCTTTGTTAACTGAGGCACATCTATATAGTACCTTGAATCAACTTTAACTGCCACAGCAACTTCCTATGGAATCCTGGGGTTTATAGTTTGCTGGGGAACTAGAGTTCTCTAGGTGAGAATTATAACTATCCCACCCTAAACTATTTGGGCTATCCTTCAAGGCAGGGGTGAACAACATTAGTCCTTGAGGGGATCAAACCCTTTTTGGATGGCTTTCTGCAGATGGTTACACCTTTTTTTCTTGTTGTTGTTGCTGTTGTTGTTGCGTACCTTCAAGTCTTTTCTGACTTATGGTGACCCCATGTCAAATCTATCATGGAGTTTTCTTGGCAAGATTTGTTCAGGGGAGGTTTGCTATTGCCTTCTTCTGAATATAGGCCCGAGACAGACCGCCTGAAAATGGCAGTCTGCAGGTGCCCTTTTTAACTCCAGAGGAACGCTACAGCCGCCAAACTGCGTGACATCCCTCTGGAGTAAAAAGAACCCAGTTCTTCCAGGTTCTTTTTGCGGCACCTGGGTTATGTTGCAAGTGCACCACTGGTGCACTCATGACGTAAGTGATTACAGCGATGTGCAGATGCTACGTGTCTCTTCTGTCAAGATGGTGGCACCCATGTGGACAGGACGCTGCCATTAGGCTGCCACCATTACACACTAGGATTCTGGACCGTGCAGTTGCTGCGTGGTCCAGTACTGTAGTATCGCCGCCACCACTCCACTTTTGGCCCATCTGTCTTGGGCCTAAGAGAGTGTGACTTGCCCAAAGTCACCTAGTGGGTTTCATGTCTGAGTGGGGAATTGAACCATAGTCTCCAGAGTCATAGTCCAGCACTCAAATTATTATACCACGCTGGCCCTCACCCTCTTTCTTATGATTTCATAATTCAGTGGCTTCCCAGCTGTTATATAGGTTCATTCTAAAAGGCTGAAATACCCTTTATAATGAAGTCATAATTATTGCCAGCAAATGCTTTAAACTAAAATATGCTGCCCCCCCCCCCCCCCCAGTTTTGGTTTGCCTTTGGCCTTGCTCTCCACTGAAACTTGGCCCTTGAGAAATAATTTAGCTGTCAGACTGAAATGTAGCTTTAGGGGCTCAGTCCCTTGTCTTAGGCAGCGAGTCGGGGTTAAGTTGCCCCCAAAGATTTGTGTACATAAATACTCACTTAACGTTAATGCAAAAGAGGTATGTCTAGCTTGCCCAGAGTTCAACTAGAGACTGTAAGGCTCTGGTTCATGGTTAGTTCATGTTTTTAACAAGTCTTAGTTCAGTCTTATATAGATTGCACAGATAATGTGAATGTGATAAGACAAATTTGCATTTCTAAACAGCATCTTTGAAAACACTAATGTTGTTTTGCCCCAAGGCAAAAAGACTGGACCAGAATTTCTAAGGGTTAGTTTCCTTCCCCCTCCCCCCCTTTCCTTTTCTGCTTCAACCTGCATGGCAAAAAATGTAATGTTTTGTTCTGGAACTGTTCTATATACAACCTGTCCATTAGTCACCTAATCCATTTTTTATCACTTCGTACTTCATTTTCTTCCTTTGACCTTTGAGGATTCCTGAGGAATTCTAAAACCCATTAGTATCTATGAACACTCTCAGCAAATCCATAAATGATTGCTTAATGGTCATGGCTAATCAGCATTGAACAGCCTTGGCACAGTTAAAGATCCTGCTTCCCAAGGTTTTAACATTTAGTTGTGGATACCTATAATTTTTCCCTTCCTTTGTGCATTTATAACATTTTAAAAACAACCAAACAACAAAAAATCAATTGAGTTAACACATGGAATAAAACAACAACAACACAGAAAGCCAACAAAATGCAGTATCTGGAAAAGTTAATTTTTTGATTTTCACACCCAGAATCCTACAACCTCTACGGTATTCTGAGAGCTGTAATCTGAACCTTGCTCCGTTATGAAAAATGTAAGAATCACACAAAGTTGGTGATAGTGGGAGTAATAGTAAGGAGAAGAAGAAGGAGACAATAGGACTGTTGCTTGGTTTTGTGTATGTGTGTGTTTTCCTAACACAAGGGTAACCTTTTAAAACATTCCCAAAATGCATGTCTGGTAATACAAAACCTGAAATAACTAAGAGCCCGTACAGACAGGTCAAATAAAGCTGCTTCGGGTCACTTTGGAGGTATGCTGTTTAAATGATGCATGTGTCCTAAGAGGCCAGAAACCATGCCAAAGCCATGCTCCAATTCTAAGGACTAGAGCACAGCTTTGGCTCAACTTCTGGCCTCTTAAGATGTGTGTGTGTCATTTAAACAGCATACCTTCAAAGTGATCTGAAGCAGCTTTATTTTGGTATGACTGTACGGGCCCTAATTAGTTACTAAATAAACCTCTTGGGATAGAATTCAGAGACATTGCCATATTAGTCTGGAATATCAATATGCAAAAGGCTCGTGCAGCACCTTTGAGACTAACTGGGGGAAAGAAGTTGTAGCATTAGCTTTTGTAAAACTTTTCAGGGTAAATATGGAGTGCTTTAATCACCTCTCCTGCCCAAAATATGTCCCTGAGTTCTTCCACATAAGGAAGCACTGCTTTAGAGCTATTGATTTAATATAAAATACAACAAAATACAAAATCCACAAAAGAGGAATAACTTTTGGTCAACCAAAATGCAGAAAATGCATCATGCAAGCTTTTGAAGCTTCTCTGGCTACTTCACACTGACATTTCACATAGGCTTCCAACTAATGGTGACCCTATTACTCGTTTCTCCTGACAAGATATGTTCAGAGCAGATTTGTCATTGCCTTCCCGAGGTTGAGAACATGTGACTTGTCCAAGGTCACCCAATAGGTTTCATGGTCAAGTGGGGAATCGAACCCTAGTCTCCAGTGTCATAGTTCAATACTCATATCTCTTCGCCATGCGTCATAGTTCAACACTCAAATCACTTCTGCTTCATCAGGAAAAGATGTTTAAAACTGTACAGGAGAAAAAAGGTGAAGTTGTTAGAGTTACAGGTCTACATTCTGTTTCAGATGTTACGTTTGTTGTCATTTAAGATAGTATTGATGGAATGCAGTGCAAGCAGAGGCCACTCCTTCTTGGCTATGTAATGACAAGAGACAAAGGGCAATAAAAGTCAGGTAAATTTCAACTCCATTAACAACAGAAAAACATTGACCTGAGATACTTTTCTGAGATGCAAAAGATCGAGCTGTCCCTGACTTGTGGAAAGCTAACTGCTCCTTTCTTTGATTTCTCGGTGAGTCAGGTGATCATAAAGCCCAGGGTTAGTTATAGAGCTAGTAATGCATAAGTTCATCAAAGTTACCTTCATGGGCCCTCTCTCTGTGCAGGATTGCATCCAGAATCTCACAGCTTCAACCTGGTTTAGTTATGTGGGGCTCTCTATGCATGGAGAGCCCACAAGATCCTGGTCTTGGACCTGTTCCAACCTCCCCCTGTTACCTGGCCCTCCATTTCCTCACTGGGGCAGCTGTCTGCATGGGAGTCCTGCTGAGCTGCCTGGCACTGCTGCTGTGGGTTCCTAGGTTACGAGGTCCAAATGAAGCACCCAGCAATGATCAGATGGCTGTGAACCTCATTCTGATGACAGAATGAGTGACTGGCAGCAGTAGTAGATATGCCAAGTAGCTCAGCAGGAAGCCTATATAGACAATGCTCTGGTATGGGAATGGATGTCTCTGGATCTTTAGCTCCAGATCTTCCCAGAAGAACCAGGGTATGAGGTACATTTTTAGAATTTGTTTTAAGTTTGTAACACCACAGTTCTGGTACTGAATGTGCCAGTATGAGGTTTCCAGTACGAGGAACAGTATGAGATTTCCATGACAAGGAATAATGTAAAGTCAGCTCCAGGTATGTAAAGCTTTTACCTGCTCCAATACATTCCCATCAATTATCCATTGTAATTTAGAGAATATATTTTCAAAAATCATCCAAAGTTTATTTTACAGTAATCTAAGACTTTTGAAATCAGATGTTTCAATCCAGGTCTAGTATAACATCATCTGTGTATAATAATAGAGGGACATTTCTTAAACCAAGTTTAGGAAGTTGCCCATTGGGGTCCTGCAAATACTCCTCTAGGTTGTTTATGAACAGGTTAAATAATGTTTGTGATAAAATACAGGTCTACCTAATGCCTCTGGTCATACAGATTTCCTTGGAAAGTCGGCCCTGATTCCCACATCTCACCTGAAGCCTGAAGCCAGGGGTTAGCAACCTCCGGCCCGCGGGCCGGATGCGGCCCGCGGAGGCCTTTCAGTCGGCCCCTGGCTGCTGCTGCCGCTGCCAATTGCAGCTTTTCGCCACTCCGTGCGCCGCCATTTCCCCCCCAAATGGCGGCAAAGTCTCGCGCGACATTCCCCGAGGTCGCGCGAGACTTCACTGCCATTTTGGGGGGGAAATGGCGGTGGCCTAGAGGCGAAGTCTCGCGCGACGTTGGGGAAGGTCACGAAAGACTTTGTCTCCATTGGCGGCGGCCTCTAGGAGGCCCGCTGCGGCCACTGGAGCCCTCGAACAGGGCTCCGACAGCAGCATTGGTCCTCTGGGAGGCCTGCTGCTGTCTCCGGGGGCCTCCAGGAGGGCTCCGGAGGGGGCAGGGGGCCTCTGGGAGGCCGGATGCCATCGCTGGGGCCCTCCAAGAGGGCTCTGGCAGCGGCAGGGAGGCTCTGGGAGACCGGTTGCCTTCGCTGGGGCCCTCCAAGAAGGCCCCGGCAATGGCAAAAGGGCCTCCCAGAGGCCCGCTGCCGCCACTGGAGCCCTCTTGGAGGGCCCCAGCGACAGCAAAAGGGCCAGCAAAGAGGAGGAGGCCTCCAGCGCTGGCGGCCCCCACCGGCTTTTTTGCCGGGCTCAGATGGGGCCTGGGGCCCTGTCAGGGGCTGGCAAAGAGGGGGAGGCCTCCAGCGCTGGTGGCCCCTGCCGGCTTTTTTGCCGACCTCTGACGGGGCCGGCAAAGAGGAGGAGGCCTGGCCCCCAGAGGGTGGAAGCTCCGCCCCTGGCATGCGGCTCCGTCCCTGGAAGGTGGAAGTTCCACCCTGGCACGCGGCCCCGCCCCTGGAGGGTGGAAGCTCCACCCCCAGCTTTGGCCCCCCATTCGCCTGAGGGACAGCAACCCGGCCCCCGGCTCAAAAAGGTTGCCTACCCCTGCCTGAAGCTATTGCCATACAGGGCCCTAATAAGGTAAAAAAGCCTACTAGCTTCTGTATGGCCATACAATATATCCCACAGTCTAAGGCTAGACATAGAGCCAAAGGCAGACTTCAGATCCATGAGTGCACCAAACAATTTGCTCCGTAAATGTTTTAAGTATTTCTCCACTAGATGGAATAGAATTAAATAGTGATCCATGGCAGAATGATCTTTCCTAAAAGCTACTTCAGCCTCTGAAAAATCATTTTTTTCACTCTAGGGATGCTGATAATTTATTGCATAAGTATCTTGCATATATCTTACCCATAACAGATAACAGACTGATGGGTCTATAATTGCCAGGGTCCTTCTGTTGTCCTTTCTCATAAATTGGCACCAGTATGGCATGTTTCCAGCTAGCAGGAATTTTATCAGTGCAATCTATGGCTATAAAAAGGGCTGCTAAAAGGGGGTCCTACCACTGTTGATTATTTTTTTATTAATTCAGTTGGAATATAATTGATTCCCAGAGCTTTATCCCCTTTACAGTGTTGGATTAATTCAGTAACCTCATCCATGGTTAATGGTTCCCAAAGAAATATAGAGGAGGGAATACCATCTAGGACAATATCACAAGCTGAATAAGTGATATTTGTACAATCGGCCCTTCTTATACATAGATATTTTTTTTACAAGGATTCAAGCATCCACTGTTTGAAAATATTCAAAAAAAGTATAAATTTCAAATATCAAACCTTGATTTTCCATTTTTTATTAGGGACACAATTTTGCTATGTCATTATATTTAATGAGGCTTGAGCATCCACAGATTTTGTTATCCATGGAGGATCTTGGAACCAAATCCCAGCGTATAACAAGGGTCCATTGTATCTGTAAAGATGGATCTAAAATGCTCCTCCCAATTTGCCAAAATGGCATCTCAAAGCTAGAAGCAGAGTTCCAGACACAATCTGCCAAAAAGATTTTACTTCATTTTCTAGAGAGGCTGTTAGCAATCTAGACTAAGAATTTTCAAGAAATGTATGCTCCTTTTTGGGCTAGTAAGGTGTTATATCGCCCTTTAGGTGGTGATACATCTTGGGAGGATGATTCAACCCTTACTTTAAATTAAATTAAAATATTTGCTATATTAAGACCAGTTCAGTATAACAATACAGCCCCCCTCTTATAAGCCCATTCTTTAAAAAACTTTCTGTTTGAAAAGCCCATCAGACTATAAAGGTTTGCTCAAAGAAGGACAGAAGGTGTGACCTATTCTGGCCACCCTAGGAGGGGAATTCCAGGGTCTAAGGGCATCCACCAAGAAGGCCATATCTCACATCTCCACCAACTATACCTGTGAAGGGGATTGGGACCGAGAAAAAGGCCTCCCATGATTATTGTGGAGCCCAGGCAGGCTTATATAGGGAGATAAGTTCTGCCAGACAGTGTTGATGTAAGCCATATAGGTCTCCATAGGTCATAACTTGTGCTTTGAATTTTGCCCATAAACAGAGTGACAGGGACTTACTGCAGTAGGGGAATTAATTTATGGATCCTATCCCAAATTCAGTGCTAATTCAAAGGCATCCCGTTTCCATCTCACATAAATCTCTGCTGATTCACTGCCAGGGCCCATCCCGGATGCAGTCAGGTTCATCTAAGCCACTTTGGCAGCCATTTTTAGAAGCTGGAAGCTTTTGACTTCTAAAAATGGCCACAAAAGCAGCTTAGAAGACCCTGGCTGCATCTGGTACGGACCCAGGCAATGATTCGACAGCAATTTATGTGTGATAGGAACTGGCTGCCTCCTGAATTAGCACTGAATTTGGGAAAGGTAAGCTGCTCCTTTAACCCCATGCCATAGGATGGCAGAATGATCTTTCCTAAAAGTGTCCTGTGTCAGACCACTGGGGAAGTGCATCATGTCCTGCCTCCATACATCCCAGTTTATGCCATCTGAAGCAGCTGCCTCACTCCACCTAAGAGTAGGGGTGTCCCTGCCTTCCAACAGAGCTAGGAAAAGTCCCCCCCCCAACTATAGCTCTCAGGATCCCCCAGTCCCCATGAACATTGTGGATTGGGATTCGTGTAGTTAGATAAAGAGGCTTTCCCAAATTCTGTCTCATGTTGTCATTTTTAGAAATACCATTGAATTTTATTTCTTTGCAAGCAATACTGGTAGCTAGACTTGAAACAGAACAGATCCAGCAATTATCCTACCATTCTGACAAATGGTAGCTAGATGAATAGCAAGGATAAAGGCAGATCTTACATAGCCACAACTTATTTCTTCCCTTGCAATTGCACCATCCATATCACCACTCACCTCAAGCCAAGAGGAAATACCAGAGCTATCTGCCAGCATAAATTATCAAGTGGATTCAGCTTCTATGGTTCAGGCCAATAAAGGAGAATGCTTCTCTGTTATTATCAGCCTTTTTTCACTCTTTGTTGAAATGCAAATAAAACCATCAACAGGCACATTAAAATTTCATGTTAATCATTGCTATTAATGTTCACTGTTTCAGTGTTGAGAGGAATCCAGCTCTGAGAAAATTCTTAATATTAGATTCCCTCCGGTGGGCATGTGGTACCATGTGTGGTGGCAATGCACAAAAATAGAAAAAAATTCTGCAATCGTGTACATACAGTGATTTGCAACATACTGGAAACAAGATAGGATAAGATACCAGAAATATACCTTTTAAATATGATTAGCAAGCTACCTACAAAACTGGAAAACCAAAACCACAGGAAGACTGCTCCTGGCACAGAACTGGGAAACAAAAGCATTCCCACAACAGACGAATGATTACTCAAGACATGATTAAAATGGATTGTTTAACAAACTTGACATATGGAAATCCAGAAGAAGAAATCGAGAAAGAATGGGAAATTATCAATATATATATTGCAAAAATAGATGGAAATAGAATGGAAACCATTGGAGGATATAAAAATAACAAGATCCTGAGGAAACAATAGAAATATTGAGGTTAACCTACCACATAACAATAAGTGGAAGAAGAACTAACCTATAAAAATCAAACAAGACAAATGTTATCAACGGAAGCACAAAAGATGAAAGACAAAAAAGGAGAAGAAATCAGTAACACCTAAGAAGTAGAAAGTTTATTTGTCTTTTTTCATATAGAAATTTCAAGTAATAGAATGACAAACATAATTGTATATAAGAGAAAAAGATTAATTTGTATACATTCATTAAAAAAATAAAACCATAATAAAAAATGTTAGATTCCCTGAAAAAGGACAAAAAGACACTGCACAAGTATAGCACTATTACTATACTTTAACTGTCATTGTTGCATCCTATGGAATCCTGGGATTTGCTTTTTAGGGAGGAATATTTAGAGTTCTCAACCAGAAAGCCCTCCCCACACTACAAATCCCAGGATTCCATAGGATGCAGCTGTGACATCTGTGGCTTGAAAATGTTCAAAAAATTCAAAAAGCAAACCTCGATTTTGCCATTTTATAATAGTATCACCATTTTACTAGTCACTGTATTTAATGGGACTTGAACATCCATGCATTTTGGTATCCATGGGGGGGGTCCTGCACCTGAACATCAGCAGCTACCAAGGGCCCACTGTACTATAGTTGTGAATTTTGCAATTAGTCTCTCCCCCAAGAGACTGTTTGGATGAAGCATATTATTCTGCCCCTCTATGATATTCACTAGCTTTCTTTTTATTTCTAAACACACTTCTTTGTTACTTAGATGAGAAATCAGGCTCTGAAATTTCAAAAGTGAGTTCAGGATCCTACCCCCCAGTATGGTGTGGGAAAACCCATTATATCTTTTAATTTCTGATTAGCCACTATTTTTCTAGATTTCCCTAGGTGTTTAGGTTGCATAGGGCAGCCTTCCTGTCTTCTAGTGCTATGTTCTGTATCATAACCTAAGAAGGCAAGGAAGCATCTCCCTTGTTGCCAAGGCAATAGGCATATCTTCTGGTCCTCCCATGCTGAGCTGCAGTATGGCAAGGAAAAGCCATTTACACTGTGGAGGATGCCCTCTCTTCCTTCATTTTGTTGTAGTATAGTATGGAAAATCAAAATGACAGGAATTTTTGTCACCCTGAAGAAGTACAAAAGTAAACAAAGTCAGGGTGACACAACACACTCTTTTGCTAGGGCATGTCCTACATTTGAGTCTTCTGTCCGGGAGGACTTCCAAAATGTCCCCAACTTTGAGCATGACTGAGAAGTCCATTGAGTAACACTACATTTGTTGTTCTCCTTTGAGAAATTCATCTACTTGGCAGCCTGTCCTCACTGCAAACAGTGGTGTAGGGTGGTTCCTTCTCCAATTCTTTTTTTTTTTTCCCCTAGGAGCAGGAGCAGAGAAGACATCCTCCAGAAGTTGGGGTACATTTGTTTCTCAGAGAGGAAAAGGACGTGAAACACATTAGGCAATGGGCTGCTTTAGGACACAGTGCAAATACTGGAAGCGTTTTTTCTTTCATTTCAGTGCAATAGACAAATGAAAGGGATAATTTAAATGTGGATTCAGTCAAGGGCTTCTTGCTAGTAAAGTACAATTACTACTACTACTACTATTAGTAGTAGTAGTATAGCACCATAGGCTTTACATAGCGCTTTACAAAGGAGAGAAAACAATAATCCAAAATAGAAACAAAAGCCTGCCTACGGTGCACAATCTAAAACCACAAACATGATTATAAAATTAATAAAATATTACTATAACAAAGTTAAAATACTACTATAAAAGTGTACATTTTAAGCATTTGTCTTGCACAGAATTCTAGATATATATTGCAAGCCAACAAGACATTTTAATGAAAATAAGTTCATCAGAAAAATATAGTTGAGTACATGATGAAATACAGCATATGTAATACAGCTGTAAATAAACAAATTTATATTAATGTTTTTAGCTTTTATTTTGTAATGTCCCACATTTTTCTTGAATGTCCTATATTTTGCTCTCCCTGAATCCAACTACATTTGGTCACTACTGGCTCATCTTGTTTGGGCAAGGCTCTGAAGTGTGTGGTTGCTTCCCAGCTCCGAGGCTCCTGGATGAAATGGATCATCTATATCCATTTCAGTCTGGCTTCAGGCCAAGCTATGGAGCACAGACAGATTGTCTTACCTTGATGCATGACTTATGCAGGGAACTGGACATCAGGAATGTGTCCTTATTGGTTTCACATAAGTTATACCAGTATTTTTAAACTGCGAGCATTGGTTCTGTGGAAGTTGGTGGAGCTGAATTGCATGTCTCCTTATTCAGCCTTGGGGCTGTTGAAATCAGTGGTTGACAGGGGTAAGAAAATGTATAGCTCCAGCCTAAATGAGCAAATATTTTCCAAAGTGATTCACCGCCATGTTGTTCTTGTAAAAGAAAATTGGAGAGCAGTTGCCAAGCTTGAGCGAGAAAGCATTCTTCTTCAGGGAATCTCTTGTGGGTGTGATGCTGTCTTTGAGATCATCTTATTGAAAAATCAATGTCCATTTGGATGACCAACACATATGGCCATCATCCAGTTTTTAGTCATTCTGGGTCATCTGATGAGAGCAAAGCACATCTGATCAGGTTACCTGGTTTCTCACTTATTATTGACAAAGTAATCTTGTTTCTCAGTACAGATTTCGACCCTGATTACTCTCTATTAAATCTCTCCCTTAAGAGGTTGCTATCAAATGGATGAGATATGGTTAGGTTTTGGCACAATCAAGAACATATAAAATGTTGATAGTCCTTTGGAACAAATGGGTAAGGTATTAAATATGGACCTGAAATGGAGGTACACCCATGGTCTGCCCATCCATATCTTTAGATAAATATGATTTTTGATTGATTAAGATGATTATACACCCTTTCTGCAGGGATGGGAAGCAAGATGCTGGCACAGCTGCACTTGGTCAGATGCATCAGTCAGTGGGTGTGGGTGTCTTGAAGCCTTGAAAGGCAGGCTTGGGCCCATTCTTTAAGGGAGTAGCTCTTTCCCTCAGTACATAGTCATTTGGGAGGATCAGCCTGGGATTTATTGAAACTAAGGAAAATACTACATTTTTAAACCACAATTACAGCTGGGGAAAAAGCAGCCATGATGATATGTATCATGCAACAATGTGTCTGTCCTATGGCTGCTGGGTCCTCAAAGTGCAGTTAGGGAGTTTTCATACAAGGGAACCCATCAATGAAAGTAATGTCTAGACTGAGGGAAGTAATAATACCACTCTATTCTGCTTTGGTCAGGCCTCACTTGGAATACTGTGTCACATTCTGGGCATCACAATTCAAAAAGGATGTTGACAAGTTGGAGCATGTCCAGAGGAGGGTGACCAAAATGGTGAAAGGTCTGGAAATCACCAAGCCCTATGAGGAGAGACTTAAGGAACTTAAGACTGTTGTCTTAAAAGAGTATTTAACATCCCATTTTGGGAGAAAAGCAGGATATCAAGCAACCAACCATTCAATCAATCATTTGCCTATCACATACAATATTTTTTAGTTGATACATAGTGGTGGTTTGTTAGAACCTGCCAATATTTTATAAATAATGTGCAATAGCATTTAAAATATTCAAGTATATAACAGCTGGCAACTTATAACCAATGTTTTATAAATAATATATACTAACATTTAAAATAACAGCTGGAAGTTTACAACCTGCCATACTTAAGTACAGCTGAATATAATTTACAGTTATTTATAGATCATCTTTCTTGTTAGTTACCTTGCTTGCCCTCCTCTCTTTCTGTAGTCTGTGAACAGTTATTTAGAGACCACTGGAAGATCAGTTTGACATTGAGCTGTCAAACTGGCTCCATTGCAGACCATGGATGATATCAATCCTGTTCTTACCAGAAGCCATAACAATCCTAACAGATAGATTCATCATTATCCTTATTGAGTCAACCACTATTGTCTAGACTGCTTTGAGAGGTGGAGAGGAGAAGAGAGTTGTAGGAGACATAGATATTGTTTTCGGTTAACAAGGAAATCCATGACACACCGGTGGATCAGGGAGCAGAGCTTGTAAAAAATTATTAGTTTGAATTACAATTCCCAGAATTTCCCAATTGGATATATTCTGGTTAAAAAAGTAACTTATTTAGTCTCTCATAGGGAAATATATGGAGCATTGTCCATACCAAGTCACACTGTTTATCCACCCATCCTATGTTTGTTTATCTGTCCACTGTCTATCCATGTCCATCATCTCTAGTTGAGGTCTTTCCCATTTATAACGCCACTACATATAGATGTCTGGTGAAGATTTTTTTTAAAAGGGGTCTTGGAATTGTGATGGAGGATTCAGTGAAAACATCGGCTACATATGCAAATTCCAGGCTGGGAATAAATCAGAAGAAGAAACAAAGCTGAAACTAATGAGACATGTGATCTTGACCAGCTGCAGGGCAAATCAGGTCCTAAACCTGTGTTGGATTGGGTGGAGTTATACTACACTTGTAAATACAATTTGTGTGTTCTCCTGGATTTAACACTAATAATAATAATAATAATAATAATAATAATAATAATTATTATTATTATTATTATTATTTTTACCCCGCCTTTCCAAAAAGATGATCAAGGCGGCTTACAAGGGCTAAAAAGATTACAATACAAGATAAAAACAATACAATAAAAGTTAAAAACATTGCTACAAGAAAGGGAACAGGAATCAGTATAAAACACGTATGTCAAGGGCAGGAAATGGAAAAATCGATTTACAATGGTCCGGGGTCAAAAGGAAAAAAACAAGGGGCAGAGAAATAAAATAAAATAAAATATATATAAAAAAATAATGCCCAGGTACTGGTGGTGACAAGGAATATATTTGCCCTTTCTGCCTATTACTGGAGATGTTGAACTTGGGAACAGTGACATGTGTCTCAGCTATATCCTAGTTGGGCAACTGTGGTGAGTTCTATATAGATCTATTTTTAGAAGGCATTTGGAAACTCCAGCAGGCCTCCAGCATGTTGTGGACCAACTATTGACTGGAAGTGGTTACAGGGAACACACGATTCTTGTGTCACAACAGCTCACTGGCTGCTGCTTTGTTTCTGAAGACAAATCAAAGTACTTCTTTTAACTGATAAATGAAAGACCACAATCTCCAATAGGATGCTCCTTGCATTTTAAGAACTTTTGGTTGCATAACCAACGGAGGAACTTTTGATGGGGAGGGCTTTCTTGGAGGTTGCTCCTGAGCTCTGCAACTATTTAGAACTATCTGACAGGGGAGGCTAGGTTGGCTCTTACCTGATGCTCTTCCACTTTACCTTGGCAGACCTTTGGAATTTAAGTTGGGTTGCTGTTGAAGAGGAGTTCAACTGGTTGGGTAACACTTGTTCATAGTAATTGTAATGGTTTCTGTCTGATCTTCTGAGTGTTCACCAGCTTGAATACCATTATTCTGACAGAATGGCAGGATATAAATCTGATGGTAGATAGATAGACTCTCCAGTACCACACTGCCTGCAAAGCTATAGCTTGAACTCACTTGAAATACTGTCTACAGTATCACTGTATCTGAAAAAGAATTTTAAACTACATAATGTATGTTGAAGGAAAATTTGGTAGTATATTAAAGATGAACAAGTTTTGTTTGGCCTAAGCTTTTGGGACTCCAGCTTACTTGCATCTGATGAAGTGGTCTGGAGTCTATGAAAGCTTATGCCAAATAAAACATGTTAGTCTTTAAGGTGCCAGCAGACTCTTGGTCTCTAAGGTGATGTATCAATATCAAAGGAGATGTTGTAGAACTGGCAAAAGAGTACAAGCAAAATTATTAAGGGCAGGAGTTGTGAGAGGTTGTAACCATAGCATGCCTATTCTCATTAATTGCTAGTTTACATGTCTCTCTACATGGATAGGCTTACCCTGTATTCATGTTATTTCCTGTCCATTGGTCCTAGCTGTACTCTCTCTTTTCCTGCATCAGTACAGTTGCAGTTTGTCTCAGTTTGTTCATCCTCCATTTTTAGTCTGCAGTTTTCTGTCTCTCCATGTTTGAAGAGCACTGGTTATAGCGCCTGTCACCAAGGTTTCACTGTTATGAAACTTTTAGTATTTGTAAATAAATCTTACTCCCTGTGTATGGGATGGTGGTGTGGGACTGGTTGTTGCTCACCTTCTGCTTACAAATACTAATCACCCTGCTTGTGAGATTCCCCAAAAAAGCAATATCCCAAGAAGTTCTCCCCATCTCATGATATTGGACCCTGGGGCCATCCAAGAAGAGTTTATGCTTGCATATGTCACCAATAGAATTCCAGCCATTATTTCTAGCACAAGAGACCAAATGCCTCTCAACATTAGGTGGTAAAAAATACAAGTAGATAAGAAGAGTTTATGCTTGCATATGTCACCAATAGAATTCCAGCCATTATTTCTAGCACAAGAGACCAAATGCCTCTCAACATTAGGTGGTAAAAAATCCAAGTAGATGGATGCTATTTTGTTCATATGCTGCTTGTGGACATTCTGTGGCCATCTGGTTGGCCATTGTGGAGATAGAATACTGGACTACACGGGTCATTGACATGATCCAGTGCAGCTTTTCTTGTGCTCAGATGGCT
>NC_056525.1:226376454-226385954 GCF_019175285.1 Sceloporus undulatus
CTAAGACTTCCTGTTATTGTGTACCTTCAAGACATTTCTGACTTACGGTGACCCTGTGGCAATCTATCATAGGATTTTCTTGGCAAATTTGTTCAGAGGGGATTCAGATACAGTGATATCTTTGCCTTCCTCTGAAGCTGAAAGAGTGACTTCCCCAAGGTCACCCAGTAGGTTTTGGTGGCCATTCAGGGGTTTGAGTCCTGGTGTCCCACACTATACCCTGCTGGCTCGAGGGATACACTAAATGTTAAAGGAAAAGGTAATTCCCCTCCCCACAATACAAATATGACTTGTTGCTGCCCTCTTCTGGATTTTATAGATAAAGCACTGTGTTAAGAAATGTTAAGATCATTGGATTTAGTAAAGGAGAAATAACTTTTAATAAAGAGACAGGAAAGGTTCCACTGTTGCTGTTGGCTCAGCTACTTTCAGTTTCTGGGCTGGCAACACTTTCTCTCTGGCAGTTTCTAGTTCCTTGCTCAGTGAATTCAAACTGATCTCACAACAGAAAAAATCAAGATGTATTAAACATGCAATCATTTCATTCCTGCAAATAATAACCTTCACAGTAGAATGCAACTATTACGGCTGTGGTTCCCAAACAAAGCAAACCAGAATGCTAACTCTTTATCTGGTTTTGTGCTTACAGTAACATAAAGCTAAAGCAATTTAACAGCACATATGAGTGTATTAATTTTTTATTAGAAAAATCTTTGACATTTGCAATTATATTCCTGTAGTTTGGAAATTAAATGATGGTCAGTGTGGTTGGATCCTGAATGTTTAACCATTACTGAAAGTCATATACTTTACAGTTGGAATGATAAACATTCACCATCCATTGATTCATGGTCAGAAAATCTTGCTGATTTAGCTATACTTGAACATGCACTTTATAAGTGTCAGCTTCAAGAAAATGTATGTCTGGACATAATAAAAACATATCCAGAGGTATCCATGATGGCCATACAACAAAGTACAGTATCATCCAAATTCCACAAACAGTGATACCTTTATTGGACCAACCAAAATGCAGATTATAAATGTTGCAAGCTTTGGAAACTCCACTGGCTTCTGCATGAAGCAAAGGTGTTAAAATCTTACAAAAGAAAGAGAGAAAGAGAGAGAGAGAGAGAGAGAGAGACTCTGATGATGTAAATCATAGTCCTGCATTTGGTCAAGATGTTGTGGTTATTGTCCTCAATTCAGATGGTATAGAAGGCTATTCATGCAGGTGGGCCTTTCCTCCTTCTCTCCATGTGGGTAGTGGAAGATTCAGTCCAGGAAATAATCTTTAAATTCCATTAGCAAGACAAAATGCTACTGCCTTTGAGATCCAGTTTGTCTCAAATCCCTTGTGACCCCATGGTCAGAATACCATCTTGAGTACCAAGGCTGAAGAAGCAGTGGGAAATAATTAATTAAATAAATTAACAAAACAATATATGAATTGTGTACTTCAAGGCCACAGCAGAGATGCCACCACTGTGCAAATCACCAGGGCCCTTTGATACTGCAAGTATACTGATAAATATGTTGACTTGCTCTTCCTTTTTGTGGTGTAGGAACCTAGCCATATTGTTTCCATGTCATTTCTGTCTCTGACGCCAAAAGTTATGTCAAAAAAGTCATGTCCAGGAACACATCTATTTTGTTAACTGAGGAATTTTTGCAGATGTTTGATTGATGAGCTTGTACTAAGCTAAAACTTCATCATAGTGCGCAAGACCCATGGTATTGTCATGTAATACATGGTAACATGTTGATCTGCCTGAGCATTGCATGGCTAAGGACATTCAAGTGCTAGGGCACTCCACTTCATTGGGAGTGGTCTAGGTAGGCAGTCTTCATATCTTTACTTCCTAGGTCACCCCTCCCCGATCCTGTGCCTTCCAGATGGGCTGGATTACGAACACCACCATCCCCAGGCAGCATGATCAACAATTGTGCCTACTAGATATTGTGGCTGGGTGGGTGGCTGGATGGGATTAAATCCAATTGACCCAGAGGTCACCACATTGGGGGGAAGTGGGATAACCTACACCAGCTACAAATGCAAAAAAAGAGGCAGGACTATTTGGAGGTGCTCTGGGACGTCAGATGAGAGGTTTGAGTGTTGGACTAAGAATCTAGATTCCCGGCTTGGCCGTTAAACCCACTGGGTGACCTTGGGCAATTCACATGCTCTCAGCCTGAGAGGAAGGCAATGGCAAACCTCCACGGAACAAATCTTGCCAAGAAAACTACATGACAGGTTAATTCTGCAGCTGACTCTCTACTCTCAATCACTTAAGACAATTTAACACAGCAAGAAAGGATGCATCTACACTGTAGAAATAATGCAGAGTAGCTATTTCACATTTCATTGTTAGTTTGCACAATTTTGGCCTAAATCCTATTGTTATTCCTGACTAGAGTAAATCTATTGAATTAATGGTTTTTTGGTTTGTTTTTTTTAACATGTTGACTCACCACCCAACAATTCATTGAATAGGTCTCTTTTAGCTGGGACTCACCAAGAGGATTCCAACTGTGGTGCTTTGTTCCAGCTGTACAACGCTGCTGTTCAGCACAAGGGTTGCAAAGCAAAATTAATGGATAATTCTGTTTGCAGAGATTTATTTTATGCCACCCTCTTCTAGGATATCAACCTTATTTTTAGTTTTCTTTCTCTTCATCCATGTGTATCCACCAGCCTAAGGGAAAAGGATCTGCCAATAATTATATCAATTCATTTTTCGGATGGTACTGTGCTCTGTCAACCTAGTTCTACCTGTCCCTCTTGTATTTATAATGATGGATTAAATGTAGAATTTCCCCTAGACTTTCACAAGAGGGTGCTTTTGCATTAGAGTACACATAAAATGCTTTAAATTTAGAAGTAGTCTCTTGTCATGTACACCTTTCATTAAAATCCTTTATATGCTTGTTAATCTTGAACATGAATGAATATGGAATGAAATTTAATTATCATTTTGTCAAAAGATATGTTCCAAGAATGGTGGTTTTTGATTTGTTTTGTGCAGCTTTTTCTTTTCTTTTTCATTTTACAACAGCAGGTTTGGGGGAGGAAATTACATTTTAAGATGCAATTTTGATCTAAAATGACAGTTTGGAGAGGGATATTATTGTGATGAATATATTCATTTAAAGACTGGAGAGGAAGAGATCAGCACAATGTTTGAGGAGAATTCAGATATTGTATATCATGTTTGCTTCAGTGAACAGAGGATTGTTTTAAACAAGTCTTGATGAAAGAATCCTATGTTGCTGTTGGGGAAAATAACTCGATTAGATACAGTATTGGAATTAATGAAATCCATGATCTGAGGTAGGCAACAACAGTGGGTTGGAGGCCAATTTTCTGCCTTGGGGGTCCTCCAGAGGCCACACAGTTTGCCAAAAAGCATAAATCAAAAGGAAACAAACTGTGCCCAGAAGCCCATTTCTGGTTTTGAAAACATGGGTTTTTAAAATGTTAGACAGTGCATGGTCTTCCCTTCAAAACCTATTTAAAAGAGTAAGTTCTGGTGTTGGAGGCTACCAGAAAGCAATTCATTGCCTTTTATTGTCTCTACCTCACAGTGGCATTACTAGGGAGTGCAAGGGGTGCAGAGCACACTGGGTGACACCACTGCTTCCTAAACACCTCCCTTTGGGCAGAAACAGGCTGTGGCATTCAGCTGTGTGTCCCATTAAAATGCTGAAGAGATGGTGTGAGTGGGATGAGGCTCAGTGGGAGAAAGGAGAGCCCCCCTCCTTTTTAAAAATAATTAAAATTTCAAATTTCAAAAAATTATTTAATTTTTAATTTTTTTAATTTTTCTTTAAAAACATCAAATTTAACCATTTTTTTTTAACTTTAAGCACATGAAACTATGTATATGTAAATACATTTAGGCTTTGTGTATGATGTTGTGATTTGTAAGTATAATTTTAATTGTGCTAGTTGTTTATGTCACAGCTATTGCCATGAGAGCCTTTTGGCTGAAGAGTGGGGTATCAATACTCTAAATAATAATAATAATAATAATAATAATAATAATAATAAATATATGGGAATTATGATTAATGGGGCTGGGAAAGTCATAAAGGCTGTTACAGACAGCCAAAATAAAGCTGCTTCGAGTCACAGTGGAGGTATGGTGTTTCAAATGATGCATACGTCCTAAGAGTCCAGAAGCCACACCAAAGCCATGTTCCAGTCTGGAGCGTGGCTTTGGTGCGACTTCTGGACTCTTAGGACGTATGCATCATTGAAACACCATACCTCCACTGTGACTCGAAGCAGCTTTATTTTGGCTGTCTGTAACAGGTCAAAGTATCAACAAAGTTTTAAAGCTCAAAGTTTAGTCAAAAGTTTTATGTGAAACTGTAATCTATAAACCACTTCTAGAATATAGTAACAGATACTGTAAATCTTTGTAACTGTTTAAGCAAATAAACACCGTATCAATTCTGAATACCAGTCATAAGAAAGATACTTTAACCAGCCATCTTGTAAATAAAGTTTTCTTTTGTTTTGGCTCAACATGTGGTTGCTTGAGGTATTTTAAGTAAATATAAATAAAACTACCAGGAATTAATAATACTTTTATTGCTGAGAACACTCAAAATAGTGAGTGGTCCATCTTCTTAAAGAGTGGCACCTGAGCAAGGAAAAAAAGTGTGGAAGGAACTCGAGTGAGAGATCTGAGTTTGAGGGTCTTACCACATAATTTGGTTCCAAGCAGTGGGGTAAAATAAGAAAAAAAAATAAGATTTCATAGTGGAAATATCCCATGGCATCCAATTAGTTATTGGTGGCAACTATGGAAGTAGCCATCACATATTGGTGGCAGAGATGGGATAAAAAGACCCATTGTGCTGCTATCAGAGAAAAATAGTTGGGTGAGCGAGACTTACCGTCACACCAGTTATTTTCCAAGGTCTTATGGGTGGCAATAATCTGAGAGTCTCTTGCTTTCTGATTACTTTCCAAAGCCCTTCCAAACCTCTTGGCAAAGCATAATCCCCCAAATTAATCAAGATGCAGGAAGCCTTAGGTTTATAAGCAAGGATTAAAGAGCTAGTGAAAAGTGAAGGACAACCTCTAAGACAGAGAACCCAGTGACAGTGCTTTCTGTAAACAACTAGGGGCAGTTCATGGGGATAAGCTCAGAGTAATGAGAAGTAATGAAAAGAAGTAAGATAAATACATATGTTAGGGTTATAAGAGTGTCCTCTGGCTGGTGCTGCTAGGTGCTTTTCTGCTGGTCTTATTATACAGTGCTATCAAGACATTTATGTCATCTCTTAGAACAAAAATGCTACCCATTTATTTTATAATTTCAGTGGTGTCTAAAGCTGCATCCAGAATCAAAGAATTTAGAGCTGGAAAGGACCTCAGAGTTCAC
This sequence comes from Sceloporus undulatus, assembly GCF_019175285.1. Lineage (NCBI taxonomy): Eukaryota > Metazoa > Chordata > Lepidosauria > Squamata > Phrynosomatidae > Sceloporus > Sceloporus undulatus. The sequence goes on from NC_056525.1 coordinate 226,381,851, forward strand.
CTGATCCAACCATCTGGTCAATGTAGGATATAGTCTGCCCTCTGTATCCATGGATTCAACCACAGATTCAACCACCCACAGCTTGAAAATATCCCCCTCCAAAAAAGCAAACCTTGATTTTACCATTTTATATAAGGGACACAATTTTACTATGCTGCTATATATAATGGAATTTGAGCATCCATGAATTTTGGTATCCATTGGGGTCCTGGAACCAGATCCTGGTGGATACGAAGTTCCCACTGTATTTACATCTGCAGCATGCTTGACAGATAGCTGTCCAACCTCTCTTTAAGTTGAAAAGAAGCAACCATTAATTGAAGCAGTCAGTCCTACCTGAAGCAGAAAAGCTCTCACCATCAAGACATTTCTACTCATGGTTTGCCAAATATCCATTTCCTTGCAATTTTCCACCTATTGGTTCTAGACTCAATTTCTGGAACTTCCATCTTTTGCAAGTCAGCCCCTTGAGCCATGTGATGGCATATATTGTGTTTTCTCTTCTCCTGGCTAAATATATCCAGTTTCCCTCACACTTCTTTCTAGGATTAGTTTCCATATACCTGACATTCCTCGTATAATCCTTTACATGTTTTTTTTTGGGGGGGGGGTGGAGCTCCTGTGCAAAAAGTATTTTAGAGAAATATGAGAATATTTTTTTAATTATATACCAATACAATGAGAATTCCATTCTATTGATAGTTGAAAGCTTTTGGTAATATCACAGAATTATGAACTTCACCTGGCATTTTTTGCAAGTGTTGTTCTTATTTATGTTTGTTTCTTTGTTTTCTGCTACTCCTCCTATTTTTTCTGTACTTTGTTTTTGTTGTTTGCTCTCAAGTCATTTCCAATTTATGGAGGTCCTAAGGTGAAACTATCCTGGAATTTCCTGGGACTGAGAGTTTGTGGTTCACCCAAGGTCACCCAGTGGTTTCCATCACCAAGCAAGGAATTGGACCCTTTTCTCCAGCATCACCAGAGTCATAGTCTAGCATTAAACCATTACACCATGCTACCCTCTATTTATTTCCTTTTATTTTCTGTTATCCTTTCTATTTTTCTTGCCCCTGGGAATACTCACTGTCTGAATAAGAAACAATTCACTGTATTGATTTCTTTAAAACATTTCTGTAACAATCATGAAGAAAAGGTTTTTGGGGGGCAGTTCACAAGTGAAAGTTAAAACCACAAAGCATAAATACAGAATATTGACAAAACATCTAAAAAAGTTAATATCCCAACCAAACCAAATGGACCCTCAGTGCAATTTTAAGATTTTAAAAAAGAAATCATCTCCTTTGGCTGGAGATGAGAAGTCCCTTTATAAGAACACACAAAACGGGCTCTGAGGAAGAAATTTCCAGAGTTTATAAAAGTTACTTTTCCCCCTATGTGGTAATTCTGCCTGGGGGATTCTAAGAATCATAATTGAAAAGAGTAACTTTCTTTGGACATAACACACTGAGAAGGAACCCCTGAAAAGACCCAAAAGGGCTGGCTGTCTCACTTTTAGGACATTTCCTTTCCTTTAAAAAAACAAAAACCCAACAACTGGTTTCCCAAACTGATTCTTTAAAAGCCATTTTCAGTGTTCAAAGGGAAAAGAGAGAAATTCATTAGGAAGCTGGTTATCTTCCACAGCAGTTATAGGGCTGTGAATGTCACCCTGCACAGCTTCTGGCTCACTATCTATGAACTGTCAGGTGCTATGCTTCTCTGGTGATTTTCAAAAATCACCAGATTGGACAGCCCAGGCAGGCAGTAAAACCAGGAAGCTACTTGAGCCAAACCAGGAAATTCAATGATATCAAGACTCAAGGATGGTGCTAAGGTTAGTATTTTTAAGAATGGAAACTGCAGTTAAAGAATTATGCTTGAGAAGGACAGCTATGAAAGAAATGGATAAGATAATAAAATATAAAGACATAACTCTGAACACTAAAGTGAGGATAATCGAAACCACTGTATTCCCTTTCACCATATATGGCTGTGAAAGCTGGACAATGAAAACAGCTGATAGAAAGAAAATCAACCCATTTGAGATGTGGTGCTGGAGAAGAGTGCTGAGGATACCATGGATAGCCAAGAAGACAAACAAATGGATTCTAGAATGGATCAAGCCAGCACTCTCCCTGAAATCCAAGATGACTAAATTGAGGCTGTCATACTTTAGCCACATCACAAGAAGGCATAAATCATTAGAAAAGGCAATAATGCCAGGAAGGTGGAAGGCAGTAGAAAGAGAAGAAGATCACAGGCTAGATGGATAGACTTGATCAGGGAAGACACTGGCCTCAGCCTGCAGGACCTGAACAAAGAGGCTGAGGACAGAGGGGCTTGGAGATGTCTCATCTTCAGGCTTGCCATGAGTCAAAGTCAACTAGAGAGCTGTTAATAACACCAACAACTTGACAACTGCCATAGTTTACAAGATAATAATAATAATAATAATAATAATAATAATAATAATAATAATAATATATTTATATTTCCCACCTCTCCCTACAGATCAAAGCAGGATTAAAACAAAAATAAAAATACATAATACAAACAATAACAACATAATACTGTCCCCTTACATCCCCCCAGCATTGCATAATAATAATACTCACTATTACAATAAATAGTTAAATCATTAAAACAATTTTTCAAAAGCACAACAAAATCAATATAATACAAAATACATTTTATATATTGATATTAAGAAGGCAAGTAGGCAAGAAGTCCAAGCCTCCGTCCAGTGCTGGAACCTCTGTTTTAGCAGCTCATGTTGTTCCTGGGAAGGTGGGGGAGATCCCAAAGTCTCGTCCTGCCTGTAGCCTCCATCTCCCCAGCTGTTCCTAGGGGAGGGTGTGTTGTTCCTGAGTGGGGGGAATTTTTAATGTCTCCCTCCAGTGTCCGGCGTGCAGCCTCCCTCTCTGGCCAAATACTGAGTAGTCAGCTTAACAACAATACCAGAAGAGGTTCTATACCTTTCATAGACAGCTTATGGGCACAAAGTAGCTAGTTCCCAAGCTGGATGAAGCTGAAATATCGCTGAGTCTCTCTTGGAAACTGCTCTGATGGAAGTCTTTGAATTCACCGCTGGCACTTTCACTATCACTGTCCTGGCAGCTGTTCTTGCTTGGATTAAGCTGTCTGAGATCTTTCAAGAGATTCTTTCTTTTTCTGAGGTGCTGATAAAGATTGTGATCATTCTCCCAGTCTGAACTGTAGTAATGACAGTGCAGTCTATTTTTTTCAGATGATATGGCAGTCCATTAGAAAGCATGTCCTGTTTCTTTTTCTCCAACGGATTCTGGTAGTTTTCCACAGGGTCATGGGGCTTCACAGGTACATCCTTAGATGCAGTTGATAATCTTCTAAGTCCTTGGAGGTTCTTTATTTTGAGTTGCAATAGATACAAGTACTGTATGAACAAACTCTCCACACTGACTTCCATCACCATTCACTATCTGTTGTAACTCAGCAAAGATTTACAAAGGGGGCGTTTTTACTTGTGATTTAAAACGAATTTAAATACAGCGGTTCATTTTAAAGCGATTCAAAATAAAGTGAGTGTTATCCTGCTTTTCAATTCGCTTTATTTGTATCGTTCCCATTTACTTAACATTTTATTTTAATTCGCTGTAATTGACCCTGTTTCATCCCCATTCAAGGATGAATCGGTGTATATTTAAACCGGTTTTGTTACATTTTTGTTCACATTCACTTGTTTTGGCTGTCAATCAAAGCGACGTCATCATGACGTCACATTAATTCGGAGTAACATACACCGATGTAGCCTGTACCTGCGTTCCCACTACCTGGCTGTTTTTAATTTGTTATAAATTTCGTGAGTTTTTTTTTAAAAGAGCCAATCAGGAGGCGCTTATTCATCCTCTTCTGTGTCTCCCCATATTAACTGCCATAACTCAGTGCTAGGGAATCCTGGGAATGGTAGTTTATTATGGTACCAGCACTCTCTGGCAGAGGAGGATAAATGTCTCACAAACACAACAAACACAACCATCCCATAGTTCCTCTGGAAAGAGCCTCAGTAGCCCCAAATTCGCTTTGGCTGCCCCATGGGGAGAGAATCTTTGGGGAAGATTGCTCCCT
>NC_056525.1:226385979-226465488 GCF_019175285.1 Sceloporus undulatus
GTGAGTGAGACTTACCGTCACACCAGTTATTTTTCCAAGGTCTTATGGGTGGCAATAAATCTGAGAGTCTCTTGCTTTCTGATTACTTTCCAAAGCCCTTCCAAACCTCTTGGCAAAGCATAATCCCCCCAAATTAATCAAGATGCAGGAAGCCTTAGGTTTATAAGCAAGGAATTAAAGAGCTAGTGAAAGTGAAGGACAACCTCTAAGACAAGAACCCAGTGACAGTGCTTTCTGTAAACAACTAGGGGCAGTTCAGGGGATAAGCTCAGAGTAATGAGAAGTAATGAAAAGAAGTAGATAAAATACTATGTTAGGGTTTAAGAGTGTCCTCTGGCTGTGTGCTGCTAGGTGCTTTTCTGCTGGTCTTATTATACAGTGCTATCAAGACATTTATGTCCATCTCTTAGAACAAAAATGCTACCCATTTACTTTATTAATTTCAGTGGTGTCTAAAGCTGCATCCAGAATCAAAGAATTTAGAGCTGGGAAAGGACCTCAGAGTTCACCTGATCCAACCATCTGGTCAATGTAGGATATAGTCTGCCCTCTGTATCCATGGATTCAACCACGGATTCAACCACCCACAGCTTGAAAATATCCCCCTCCAAAAAAGCAAACCTTGATTTTACCATTTATATAAGGGCACAATTTTACTATGCTGCTTATATATAATGGATTTGAGCATCCATGAATTTTGGTATCCATGGGGGTCCTGGAACCAATCCTGGTGGATACGAAGTTCCACTGTATTTACATCTGCCAGCATGCTTGACAGATAGCTGTCCAACCTCTCTTTAAGTTGAAAAGAAGCAACCATTATTGAAGCAGTCAGTCCTACCTGAAGCAGAAAAGCTCTCACCATCAAGACATTTCTACTCATGGTTTGCCAAATATCCATTTCCTTGCAATTTTCCACCCTATTGGTTCTAGACTCAATTTCTGGAACTTCCATCTTTTGCAAGTCAGCCCCTTGAGCCATGTGATGGCATATATTGTGTTTTCTCTTCTCCGCTAAATATATCCAGTTTCCCTCACACTTCTTTCTAGGATTAGTTTCATATACCTGCATCTCCTCGTTAAATCCTTTACATGTTTTTTTTTGGGGGGGGGGTGGGAGCTCCTGTGCAAAAAGTATTTTAGAGAAATATGGAGATATTTTTTTTAATTATATACCAATAAAATGAGAATCCATTCTATTGATAGTTGAAAGCTTTTGGATATCACAAATTATGAACTTCACTGGCATTTTTTTGCAAGTGTTGTTCTTATTTATGTTTGTTTCTTTGTTTTCTGCTACTCCTCCTATTTTTTCTGTACTTTTTTTGTGTTTGCTCTCAAGTCATTTCCAATTTATGGAGGTCCTAAGGTTGAACTATCCTGGAATTTCCTGGGACTGGGAGTTTGTGGTTCACCCAAGGTCACCCAGTGGTTTCCATCCCCACGCAAGGAATTGGACCCTTTTCTCCAGCATCACCAGAGTCATAGTCTAGCATTAAACCATTACACCATGCTACCCTCTATTTATTTCCTTTTATTTTCTGTTATCCTTTCTATTTTTCTTGCCCCTGGGAAATCTCACTGTCTGTAAGAAAACAATTCACTGTATTGATTTCTTTAAAACATTTCTGTAACAATCATGAAGAAAAGGTTTTTGGGGGCAGTTCACAAGTGAAAGTTAAAACCAATAAAGCATAAATACAGAATATTGACAAAACATCTAAAAAAGTTAATATCCCAACCAAACCAAATGGACCCTCAGTGCAATTTTAAGATTTTAAAAAGAAATCATCTCCTTTGGCTGGAGATGGAAAGTCCCTTTATAGAACACACAAAACGGGCTCTGAGAGAAGAAATTTCCAGAGTTTATAAAAGTTACTTTTCCCCCTATGTGGTAATTCTGCCTGGGGGATTCTAAGAATCCTAAATTGAAAAAGAGTAACTTTCTTTGGACATAACACACTGAGAAGGAACCCCTGAAAGACCCAAAAGGCTGTCTGTTCATTTTAGGACATTTCCTTTCCTTTAAAAAACAAAAAACCCACAACTGGTTTCCCAAAACTGATTCTTTAAAGCCCTTTTCAGTGTTCAAAGGGAAAAGAGAGAATTCATTAGGAAGCTGGTTATCTTCCACAGCCGTTATAGGGCTGTGATGTCACCCTGCACAGCTTCTGGCTCACTATCTATGAACTGTCAGGTGCTATGCTTCTCTGGTGATTTTCAAAATCACCAGATTGGACAGCCCAGGCAGGCAGTAAAACCAGGAAGCTACTTGAGCCAACCAGGAATTCAATGATATCAGACTCAAGATGGTGCTAAGGTTAGTATTTTAGAGAATGGAAAACTGCAGTTAAAGAATTATGCTTGAGAAGGAACGCTTGAAAGAAATGGATAAGATAATAAAAATATAAAACATAACTCTGAAACACTAAAGTGAGATAATCGACACACTGTATTCCCTTTCACCATATATGGCTGTGAAAGCTGGACATGAAAACAGCTGATAAAGAAAATCACCCCATTTGAGATGTTGTGCTGGAGAAGAGTGCTGAGGATACCATGGATAGCCAAGAAGACAAACAAATGGATTCTAGAATGGATCAAGCCGCACTCTCCCTGAAATCCAAGATGACTAAATTGAGGCTGTCATACTTTAGCCACATCACAAGAAGGCATAAATCATTAGAAAGGCAATAATGCCAGGAAGTGGAAGGCAGTAGAAAGAGAAGAAGATCCACGGCTAGATGGATAGACTTGATCAGGAAGACACTGGCCTCAGCCTGCAGGACCTGAACAAAGAGGCTGAGGACAGAGGGGCTTGGAGATGTCTCATCTGCAGGCTTGCCATGAGTCAAAGTCAACTAGAGAGCTGTTAATAACACCAACAACTTGACAACTGCCATAGCTTACAAGATAATAATAATAATATAATAATAATAATATAATAAATAAATATTTATTTATATTCCCACCTCTCCCTACAGATCAAAGCAGGATTAAACAAAAATAAAATACATATACAAACAATAACAAACATAATACTGTCCCCTTACATCCCCCCAGCATTGCATAATAATATACTCACTATTACAATAAATAGTTAAATCATTAAAAACAATTTTTCAAAAGCACAACAAAATCAATATATACAAAATACATTTTATATTTGATATTAGAAGGCAGTAGGCAAGAAGTCCAAGCCTCCGTCCAGTGCTGGAACCTCTGTTTTAGCAGCTCATGTTGTTCCTGGGAGGTGGGGGAGATCCCAAGTCTCGTCCTGCCTGTAGCCTCCATCTCCCCAGCTGTTCCTTGGGAGGGTGTGTTGTTCCTGAGTGGGGGGGAATTTTTAATGTCTCCCTCCAGTGTCCCGGCATGCAGCCTCCCTCTCTGGCCAAATACTGAGTAGTCAGCTTAACAACAATCCAGAAGAGGTTCTATACCTTTCATAGACAGCTTTGGGCACAAGTAGCTAGTTCCCAAGCGTGGATGAAGCTGAAATATCGCTGGTCTCTCTTGGAAACTGCTCTGATGGAAGTCTTTGAATTCACCGCTGGCACTTTCACTATCACTGTCCTGGCAGCTGTTCTTGCTTGGATTAAGCTGTCTGAGATCTTTCAAGAGATTCTTTCTTTTTCTGAGTGCTGATAAAGATTGTGATCATTCTCCCAGTCTGAACTGTAGTAATGACAGTGCAGTCTATTTTTTTCAGATGATATGGCAGTCCATTAGAAAGCATGTCCTGTTTCTTTTTCTCCAACGGATTCTGTAGTTTTCCACAGGGTCATGGGGCTTCACAGGTACATCCTTAGATGCAGTGATAATCTTCTAAGTCCTTGGAGGTTCTTTATTTTGAGTTGCAATAGATACAAGTACTGTATGAACAAACTCTCCACACTGACTTCCATCACCCTTCACTATCTGTTGTACTCAGCAAAGTTTACAAAGGGGGCGTTTTTACTTGTGATTTAAACGAATTTAATACAGCGGTTCATTTTAAAGCGATTCAAAATAAAGTGAGTGTTATCCTGCTTTTCAATTCGCTTTATTTGTATCGTTCCCTTTACTTAACATTTTATTTTAATTCGCTGTAATTGACCCTGTTTCTCATCCCATTCAAGGATGAATCGGTGTATATTTAAACCGGTTTTGTTACATTTTTGTTCACATTCACTTGTTTTGGCTGTCAATCAAAGCGACACTCATCATGACATCCATTAATTCGGAGTAACATACACCGATGTGCCTGTACCTGCGTTCCCACTACCTGGCTGTTTTTAATTGTGATAAATTTCGTGGTTTTTTTAAAAAGAGCCAATCAGGGGGCGCTTATTCATCCTCTTCTGTGTCTCTCCATATTAGTCTCCCCATATTAACTGCCATAACTCAGTGCTAGGGAATCCTGGGAATGGTAGTTTATTATGGTACCAGCACTCTCTGGCAGAGGAGGATAAATGTCTCACAAACACAACAAACACAACCATCCCATAGTTCCTCTGGAAAGAGCCTCAGTAGCCCCAAATTCGCTTTGGCTGCCCCATGGGGAGAGAATCTTTGGGGAAGATTGCTCCCAGGGCTGTCTGGAGAGCCATGAAGTGGGGATATGTCCTGCAAAACCCATCCCATAGTTCCTTCAAAGCCCATCTGCTGCTCAGGCAGAGGTGAAATAGAAAAAAAGAATAGTTAAAAATGGTGTTCAGTGGCTCTCCTCACACATCGGTCTATGAAAGAGGAGCAGAGGAGAGGTTGCAATCCACCAGAGGAAAGGCTATTATGTGAATGGAAGAAAATGGCGCTGGCGATGCAGAAAGAGACCAAAGAGGGTGACACCCCCAGGCCAGCCCATCGCCCTCCGCTCCTCCCATCCAGTTGACTCGATTCAAAGGCCGAAACGTTCCTATTTAAATACTCCGAATCCTATCCCGAATCAAGAAAAAAATACTAGGGTCAACCCTTCTATTTTTTTACTCCGGTGTATAAGCCTCTAACACGGATTAAAACAAATACACCGAATCAGATTTGAATCTAAGTGGAAATGATATAGGGTTAATCTAGAACTGTTCTAGAGTTAATTCGGGTTCAAGTAGGAACGCTATACCTTGGATTCGATTTGTAACCCGGCGTATAAGCCAGTGAGAACAACCCCCTCGTATCCAACTCACAAGCCTTCCAACCTACACAACACCAACCAACCAACCAACCAAGATGCGGATGCTTGCTACTCCTTTGCCTAAAGGAGGTGTGATAGCCTCATAACTGGGAGCATCATCTGATAAATGTATTCCTTCTGAGCTGCCATTAGGGAAAGAGGAACAGGACAGAATAGTGTAAAAGTTGAAAGCTTTACCATGCAAAATTTACACAGAGAGGGGGAGGGGCTCTGTCACTCATTTATAGTTAGCTCTGTTGGAATTCCCAAAGGAGCCTGTAATCCCTCCTCTTTGTGGAACTTGACAGCAACCTTGCTCTTATCCATCACCAGGTGTGGTGCCTCTGCCCAAGTTTTGCCCAAGGCAGATGTTCAGCTGTGTCCATGACAACCACTGAGAAGGAAGCACTGTCTTCCATGCAAGTCAAAGACGTCTGACAGCTGGATGCTTAATGTAGCTTAGAACTGTATATTTCATATGCACCTGTCTGCAAACCTGACATTCTCCTCACGAACAGGGATAAACTTGTCTTAATTTAGGTGCCTAGTTACCTTCCACCAGAATGTACCTCATTTCAGCACATCCTATTGGATATCTCAGAGGCATTATTGGATATCTTAGACACATTTCATTTGTCTCTCAAAATAGAGCAGAAAGTAGTTTCCTTAATCTTCCTGTGCTAGGATGTTTTTTTATAAAAAAAGAAAGCAAAATGGGTAACGTGAGTGGTATTTTCTGACCCCATTAGGACTCAAGTGTATTGAGGGTTAGAAGCAGGGTGTGCACTGTGGTTAGAGTTAGGGTCAGTAGTAGGAATTAATGTACACTTCTTATTTTTCCAGAACCAAAGATTCCTGTCTGCCTTCCCTCTGCCACTTCAAATTGGGCCAGCTACTGACAGCCACAGTATATAACGTCTGCTTCTTGGCATTATAGTCCCATGCAAAATGTCATTTTTCTCTTAATGCATTACACTGATTGAGCAAAAGGTATCTCTATAGCAAAAATAAATGTACATGTTGGGACAACTGTTTATTTTTTGCTATACTTTTTAAAAAAATGTACAGGAATAGTGGCTACAACTTGAGGCTATTGTTTACAACTCTATCACACTGTGCCTGGGTCTAGAATCTGTGACGATTCCATGATAAATTGTGACTCTGGATGTACCATCCTGGTATATGAAAGTTAAGCAACCCCACCCTTTATTGAGCATTGCTTTGTGTAATATTTACTGTCATATACAGGGATCCCTTAGTTAAGAATTCCAGGATTCACTAATGAAAAATTTTGAAAACCTTTATTTAGAAATCACCGATGCTCTCCATAGACATTTGTTGTCAGAACTAACCAGCAAGTGTTAGCAAAACCTAGTTAAAGCACACACAATTTCAAATCGCATGTGGGCTACTATCTCATTCATTACAACATCAAAATATTCTTTCCCTTTCCTCTGGGGCGCCCACTCTTCTCATTTGAGATGTCCTCAAGAGAATGAACTTGGATCTGTCCATCACAGCCTCCACTCCCATCTCATCTTCTCATTAACCACATAGAAATGTGATCAACAGTTCTAGCAATTAACATACCACTAAATAGCCCATCAGTTAACAACAGTGTTGTCTAAATACCAGCAAATAGCAAGCAGATGAAACCCGTTTAGCCCAACATTCCAAGCCATGGCAGGTAAGCTGAAATACTCATGAACTTATCATGAAGAAAGAAAGTGAACTGGATAGTAGTGCCTTTCTATGTAGCTTACAACATGATGCCATAGTTCTTCAGCTCTTCCTGTGGGAGATGGTCATAAAAGCAAGTCTTTTGTTGAACAGATTATTCTCAGCTAGAAAAAAAGACTTGCTTTTATGATCATCTCACACAGGAAGAGCTGAAGAACTATGATGTCATGCAGTAAGGAATGTAGAAAAGTTCTACTGTCCTGATGAACTTCTGCTTTCTTTCCTTGTGTGATACATTCCTTAGCTTCTGACACTTTCAGACATTTACATACATACAGGTTGAACATAAAAGGAGCATCACAGCCTTATTACTAGCAAAAATGCGCTGCTGTCTCATAGGTTTCTAAAAGTAGAGGCATGAACTTGTAGTGCTTCAGTTTGTGTGCATTTATGATTGTTCTCCATGTTAATCAGATGAGAAATGACAGAAAAACAGGAGTTTCTCTCTCTCTTTTCCCTAGATGTCAGTGTGTGTGTGTGTGTGTGTGTGTGTGTGTGTGTGCTGTCGACATTACAGTGGATTCTCCTTGGGAGTGGGGTGGCTATGGGTTCATCACTTCAGAATTTGCTACTATATCACTGGCCTTCATTTGTGCCAATAAAGTAGAAGTAGGGAACCTTTGACCCTCCAGATGCTTCGTTCTAAAATTTCTGCAATCTAAAAGATTAGCCATGATGGTGAGAGCTGCTTCAGGAAAAGAGGTCCATCATTATTTTAATTTAATATATCATATAATTTGCTATTCTTTCATGAAATCATCTCCTTACTCAGATGATGTTTTGTGGATCTGCCTGGACAATGGTTTTCAGGAAATCTAGTTTTCAGAGGAAATCAGATAAGCTTGTGAATATTTCATTCCTTGAAATGCCCCATTGCATCTGTGGAATCTGAAGGGCTGTGACTAAGACCACAAAACTATTGGCACTGAAATGCCCATAAATATTCAGACAGACTGTCAAGTATCTTATCACTGATTTTGCTCATCATGAGAGAAGATTAAGCATGTTTGTCTGTGGCTTTATTGACAGTTATAGAGCTTCTTCCTTGCAGATAATTGCACCATATAGTTGTCTGAAAGTAACTATGTAAATATCAATATAGCCACAGACAGGCACATTTTTATTATTTCCAACTGGTTGGATGAACAAAGGACAAGCCACTATGTGTTTTTCTGTTAAAATATAGACATCATTGAAGTTTGCGTTGCAATTTACAGTATGCGACTATTTAAATTGAGGGGTGTTTTTTTAAAATAATGCATTTGTAAATTTCATTGAGGGTGGCCAGATAAAAGAAAGGAGAAATGATATCGAATACTGGATCTTCTTTTTAAAATATCATCACTATAGATAAGGGGAAATGATTCCCCTTTAACAGATTTACTTTCTTCATATGTTTAGGAATGGGGACATGCCTCAGTTGTTAGGAAGGATTTAATTACGGGATTTTTTGAATTTAGCTCAGATTGCTGAGAGGGAGGGTCCTAACAATACCCTTTCGAGACCGGGTCCCAAGATGTCTATGAGAGGTCCACAAGAATCCCTTGAGAGATGATACTGAGACAGACTGCTCCAATTAAGTCCAAATATTTATTAAAAAGGGAAAATAAACACACAGCAAAGGGACACACATACATGCATACACGCAATTCTCAATGAAGAGGGAAATTCAGGAAAGAGTTGAGAGAGGTAAATCTACGGGAGATACTTACTTCCAAAGGCTTCTCCGGGAACATGTGGAAGTAGATGATGAAAGGACATGGCCGTCAAAATGTGTGTGTGTGTGGGGGGGAATGGCTGAGGGAGCTAAAATCAGAGTTCAGTCTGACGTGAAGCCAGGCTGTATTCTGAATGTAGCACACCGGTGTGTGCTAGACTGAGGCTTACATAGACAATTTCTCGCCTCTAGCGATTAACTGCAGCTAAGACAAAGGGTATAAAGACCTGGGCTTTTGTTAAACCAAGGTGAAGAATAGTCTTAGCCAAGCCACTCAGATCTGAACACAATCGGGGAAGGCAAACGGATGAATAGTTGGCCATTGACTTAATCACTGGGCCATCAGGTGTGAGGCTGAAAACAAACAGCAAGTATTGTACTGGTTTTTAGAGGAATTTCCAGGCCTTTTCTCTAGGGCTCCTACCCCCTCCTTTGCAAGCTGCCTACATGACATCTCTGCTTTGGAGAAATGGCGGTGCCCTAAGGAGGTCAGCTTGGGGTCAAAGTGAATTCCATACACACTCCAACATTTTATATAAATCTATATTCTCTAACACAGTGTAGTGCAGTAGTTCCACATGCAGAACTATGCTGGGCTGAGCCATATACCACCCCCACCCCAGACTTACCTTATAGTCTCTGAAGGTCCTCCCCAACACATATACATGGTCATTCTATGTCTCATGGGAGCAGCCAGCATGTGAAAAGTGTCTGGTTATCCTAGGCCTTAACATTTGGGATGCAAGATAATTTATTTATTCAATATGTGAGTTGGATAGACACCAGTTGTATGCAAAGCATTGTAACTGAACTGCATCTTGCATCTGTTCCTATGCTACTGCTCCCTGGAATGCTACCAGCCAACATGGCTGTCAAGAACCTCAAATAAATGCAATTCGGACCAAGACTAGACATCATCTGATGCCATTCATATGACAATCATCACAAGAGCAAGAATTAATTTAGCAAATTGTAGATGCAGCCAATTAGCAGTAGGAGCTCTAGTGTGGCAAATTAGGAAAACTACTCCACTGGGAAAGAGATTTGCTACATTTCCCTCCTGAGTCTTATCAGTCTCAGAGAGTTGAGTGCTGAGTAACCCATGGTTACAATCCTTCCAAAAATGTTGTGCAATTGTTTAGTTTTAAGAGAGAATGGAAAAGGTACTAGATCTCATTTTGCAAGTGCAATGAGGTGCTCTGTCAGAGAGCTCTGGTGCCACAATAAACTACAGTTCCCAGGATTCCATAGCACTGAACCAGACTAAAACTGCATTATTTCTGCAGTGTGTTTTGGCCTTTATATACAATAATTCTTGCTCATCCAAATAGATTAGGAGAAAGCTTATATTTCTTTCTTTACTTCTCTTCTGTCTCTCCTAAGTCTAGGCTCACTTTCAAGAATAATAACTACTGATCAAAAAGTGTTTTTTTTAAAGTAATATTTGCAAATTCTGGTCCCTGGAGGACGGATTCCGGCAGCCTGAATTCTTATAGGCTATCACTGTGAAACCCATTTCCTTTTCATTGCGGATGCATCTGAAGAAGTACAACTCACAAAAGCTCATAATAAGATAAATTACTTGGGTCCAAAACAGACCAGCCCCTGGTGCAGGGGCATGGCATTTAGATGACACATGCCCTAATGCCACCCCCAAGCTGGTGTCACACCACCAACCCAACCAAACAGTGGGCAGCATTGCAGTGCCCCGGCAGTGTGGTGTTTATATGCTGCACACCACAGGAGTCTGAAAAGCTGTGGTGGTGGCAGAAAGGGTGCCCTTTTGCTGGCTCAAAAAGGAGTGGCATTTTGCCACCTCTTTTTGAGCTGACAAATAGCTAAATCAGGGTCACAGTGTGCAGTTGCTATTGCCCCGATCTGGTGCTCAAAGGGGCAGCCTGAAGCCTCCCCTTCACACCCATCTGCTTCAGCCCTTAGTGTCAAAATGTGATGTTATATTCTACCTTCCTAAAACTGCTTTTTGCTTCCCCCCTTCCCTTCTATGGCACTAGAATATAAAATTGAACTTCATCTTTTTGGATTGAGTTTGGTCCTGGGTGGTCCCAAGCAAAGGTTTCTCCAGTTACATGCTACCTGATTCCTCAAAAAAAACAACTATGGATATCAGAGACTGAATACAGTCTGCATCTGCACTGAAAAAATAATGAAATTTGGCATTGCTTTAACTGCCATAGCTCAGTGCTATGGCATCCTGGGGTGTGTAGTTTTGTGAGATATTTAGCATGTCCTTTCACAGAGCTCTGGGGCCCCAATAAACTGCAAATCCCATAATTATTATGCACTGAGCCATAGAACTGCTTTATTTCTGCAGGGTGGCAGCAGTTGTGGTCTTTCAGATACCTTGGACCTAAGCCAAATAGAGTTTTATACATCATAGTCAGCACTTTTGAATTGTGCCTGGAAATCAACTGATACTCAGTGAAGCTATTTCAACAAGATAGTCGTATGTTCCCTGTAACCATCCCTGGTTAGCATTGCAGCTGAAGTATTTTGGACCTAGTGAAATATCAAAAAAACTAAAAGCGCTATCTAAGAAGTTGCTTTGGGGGGTAAGATTCAGCACCTTGAATAGCTCCCCCAAAATTCAAAATCAGACCAGGAGTTGAATCACTACCCCTTTGACATGGCAGTTACCAGCTAACATAGGAGTGGAGGAATGCTGAAATTGCTTCATGACTGAGACATTCATAAGGCCATACTGGCTTGGGAATCTTGAGTGTTCTAGTCCATAAAACTAACTTTCTCATGCTCTGCCTGTCTTTTACATAAAGCACAATGTAGTCCAAATACCTTTTATCCCCTGGTTTAGACTGCTCCATTGCAATACGCTCTAGTTTAGAAGCCCCCAAAAGTAGAAATATCTTCCCAATTCTTCTTGCCAGACTCTGTTATTTTCTCTGATTTTTTTAAACTTTATTTTTGCACACCAAGCACAAGAGCAAGAACTTAGAGGTGGCTGCTTCAGTTCCACTGCTTTTTAAAAAAATACATTTGATCAAATTTACCTCTGGGTTGGAACTTGTTTCATTTTCTTCTAATTTGTACTTTTCTTCTTGTCAGCAAGGATGTGCACTTTATTGGATGATTACTGTAGGCGATGTACGCCCTCGTTCCCGTGCATGATTAATTAACAAGTCAAGTAACCTGCCAGAGGTGGGAATAGCTTGAATGTGCAAATGACACATGCGTATGTGTATCCCCCTGTCATTGCATAACCAGGGTGAAATGCATGCAGAAAATGTCTTTCAAGTCACAAGCTTGCAAGGAATGTACAAAATGTAGAAAGTTTTTATTTAAGTCAGAGGAACAAACTGCATATGCTGTCCACCAATAACATTGAAGCCATGTGTAACAACATTTAGGAAAGGCCAAGTGCCATTAGTTGAATGCTGGATTGATTGATTGCATTGCATTTATACCCTGCCCTTTAGCCTAAAAGGCTCCCAGGATGGCTGACAAGACAACTAGCATGACAGTCCCTGTTTCCAGACTTATAATTAAAATATAAGACATAGCACACAAGGAATAAGGTAGGGATGGGAAAAATTCAGCTTGTAAGCCAGATGTGGCCTCAGTTCTTTTTCATGGGTCCTCTGCAGTGTTCCCTGGAATTTTATTTATTTATTTTTAGAAAAGACAGTGACATCACAATTTGCCACTGAAAGTCAGTGAGGAAGAACGATAGTGAATTGTTACCTCAAGGTCTGGCTCTCTACACCCCTCCTCTTTTTCAATATAAAATTGATACCAAAAGGTCAAAAAATTGATACCAAAAGTCAAGAAGGTGCCCCCATTGCAGAAAACCAGCTATACCATTTAAGGAGATCTGTGACCATATTTGGAGATCCAGAAGGCTCAGCATGGGGGAAGCTCAGGAGCACAAGCCAACGATAGATCCATCAAGACTGGATTCAGCATAACCCCTTCACTGATAGGAGTGATGGTGGATGATAGACCTGATATTGATAAGTTAACAAAAATCCAAGAATATTTCCCTCTGTAAGTGATACCTCATTGTCCAGAGACATTTGCACTGATTGCCTGGCCATTCACAAGTTCTCTTCTCATTCTTCTCCCCTGGAAACTTCACTCTAATTTGAAAATCTGCCCTGGGATATTCTTCGCCCTATAGATATGGCTGCTCAGACACTGCCAGTTCAGCATTGCTTGAGTTCAGACAGACTCTTTATCAGTATCTTGCTTGAATCTTAAAAATTACTGGCCACTCCATGATTTGCAGGCAGCTGGTGAGCCATTTCACTTCACAGTGTCCCCTGATTGAAGCCTCGCTTCTGGAATTGATACAGAATCTCCCTCTGCAATCCTTTGACAGGGTCCCCCATGACATTCTCACAAACAAGCTTGTAAAATGTGGGCTGGACAAGGCAACTGTTAAGTGGATTTGTAATTGGTTGACCGGCCGAACCCAAAGGGTGCTCAACAATGGCACCTTTTCATCCTGGAGAGAAGTAACCAGTGTAGTCCCACAGGGCTCTGTCCTTGGCCCAGTACTGTTCAACATCTTTATCAATGACTTAGAGGAAAAAATTGGGGGAATACTTATCAAATTTGCAGATGACACTAAAGTAGGAGGAATAGCTAATACTCCAGAGGACAGGATCAAAATTCAAAATGACCTGAATAGACTAGAAAGCTGGGCCAGAGCTAACAGAATGAACTTCAACAGGGAGAAATGTAAGGTACTGCACTTAGGGCGAAAAAATGAAATGCACAGATATAGGATGGGAGACACTTGGCTTAAGGAGACAACATGTGAAAGGGATCTAGGAGTCCAAGTAGACCACAAGTTGAACATGAGTCAACAGTGTGATGCGGCAGCTAACAAGGCCAATGCGATTTTAGGCTGCATCAATAGAAGTATCGTATCTAGATCCAGGGAAGTAATAGTGCCACTATATTCTGCTCTGGTCAGGCCCCACCTGGAATATTGTGTCCAGTTCTGGGCGCCACAATTCAAAAAGGACATTGAGAAACTGGAGCGTGTCCAAAGGAGGGCGACTAAAATGGTGAAAGGTCTGGAAACCTTGCCCTATGAGGAACGACTCAGGGAGCTGGGGATGTTTAGCCTGGAGAAGAGAAGGTTAAGAGGTGATATGATAGCCCTATTTAAATACTTGAAGGGATGTCATATTGAGGAGGGAGCAAACTTGTTTTCTGCTGCTCCAGAGACTAGGACCCGGAGCAATGGATGCAAGCTCCAGGAAAAGAGATTCCACCTCAACATTAGGAGGAATTTCCTGACAGTAAGGGCTGTTCAACAGTGGAACACACTTCCTAGGAGTGTAGTGGAGTCTCCCTCCTTGGAGGTCTTCAAACGGAGGCTGGATGGCCATCTGTTGGGGATGCTTTGATCTGGATTTCCTGCATGGCAGGGGGTTGGACTGGATGGCCCTTGCGGTCTCTTCCAACTCTATGATTCTATGATTCTATGATTCTATGATCCCCTGAGCTGTCATCTGCTACCATCTTTTATGTTAGTTCTTGGGTGTGTGCAAGAGTGAGTGTCTCTGTGTAAATGGTGATTCCCCTTGATTTGCAAATAAAACTATTTTGGATTTGCACTCTGGAATTCTGCTTCTCAGAACTGATATACACAGGCTTGAACCCAGCTTTGAGTTGCCCAAGCCCTCAGCTGCTTTAATTGAACTACTAAAGTTCTCCTATTTGAATATTGATGTAGATGCCCTCCCAGGACACTTGTAATTTGGGTAACGCAATGATTAAAAAAAAACCAAATTAGACTATAGTCAATGAAACAGATAATACTTGGGACTGAAATCCTGCATTTCACTCTGTGGTTTTCAACTTTATGAATTCAAAGCTATATTGCAGAAATACAACAAAAGCCTCTCATTGAATTGCAAAGATTTATAGCCAGGCAAGAGTCCTTCGATGTGTATTGTACATTTCTGATGCACATTTGGCACTCCACTCAGGCTTTGACAATTCTTAGTTCATGTCCTGATGCACATTGAGGAGCACCCTGATGCACATAGCCATGGCGGTGTGGCTATATGGCACTCCTTCAGCATTGTGTCATCTGGACACAGAACTGGAGGCACACCATGATGCCGTGTACCATTTGGAGCAGCGCATGGCATCAGGGCACCCTGGGGGGTTGGAGTCAGACATGCATCGTGAAGACTGCTCCCATAACAGCTTTTCCCACCAGTCTGTAAAAGGAATTACTTATCTAATTTATGATTAGTTAATTTAAAATTATAAATCAATTAAACATATTAATTTAATTAATATTATCAATGATTTTTTTTCTGATCTGTGAGTTTTGTACTCATCTATTTATCTATTAAAATGGGGTTTACCCCACTTCACAGACTCTAGAATTATATAGTGAATGATCAGATAGTCATACCGGAAATTCATCATGCAATAAACCTTTTCTGTACCTAGTAAATGAAATTAGGTTTGATTCATGAGCTCATTTGGAAGAGCGAGGAATTGCATGACATCATTTATGAGCTAGACAAGTGGGGACTCAATGAAATATTAGAAAGTGCAAAGTGATTCTGTTAATAAGAAAACTGGAGAGGAGAAATGAAACAAAAGATCAGCAACCTTCCCCTTCGATTGAACACAGGAATTTAAGAGCTAACGTATGAACTGTGCATATTCAGAGTAATATCCAAAGGCAAAGATATTGCTGTTATTACACCATCCACCTGCAGTTGTCCCATACAATAATGTATGTTGTTGTTGTTGTTGATATGGGCCTATACTATGATGGAGGTCTAAATATCCTAAAGGCACCAGATCCCATCTGATCTTTGAAGCTAGTCAGCTCTGGTTAGTATTTGGATGGAAGATCACTAATGAATACCAGGTTTTGTAAGCTATATTTCAGAGGAAGGCAAAACCACCTCTGAGCATTCCTTGCCTAAGAAAACCCTATGGGTTTGTTATAAATCAACATGTGACTTGAAGGCACATTCACACACAACATGTGATATTCTTGGCAAGATTTATTCAGGGAAGATTGCTATTGTATTCCTCTTAAGCTGAGAGACTGGAACTTGTCCAAGGTCACCCAATGGGTTGCCATAGCTGTAGAGGGATTTCAACCCTAGTCCAGCACTCAGATCAGTACACCAAGATATATCAGTCAAGGAATGCAGGGAAAAAACATTTCATCCAGGATGGATAAAACTTCACTCATCCAGGGGAAAACTCCATTGAATACAATGATATTGTGTTCTGAAAGAGCAGCTTTCTGAATCAGGTCAGTATAGAATAGTGAAATAATAGCGTCAAAGAGATGAAAGGGACCACAGTATGATCGTTTTCAACCCCCTGCCATGCAGGAATTCACAGCTAAAGCACTTCTGGAAGAAGACAATCCAAGCTCTATTAAAAGATCTCCAGAAATGATGAGTCCACATCCTCTGAAGCAGTCTAATCTACTGTGCAACAGCTCTTACAGTCAAGAAATTCTTCCTACTGTATAGGTGGAATCTCTTTTCTTGTAATTTGAATTCATTGATTCATGTTCTAATCTCTGGAGCAACAGAAAACAAGCTCACTTCATCTTCTATACGACATCCCTTCAGGTATTTACCATATCATCACTCTGCCTTCTCCATGCTAAATACACCCAGCTCCCTAAATCATTCCTCATTTCGCTTGGTTTCTACAAGTTTTACTATTTTGGTTGCCTTCATCTAAACACATTCCATTTTGTCAATATCCTTCTTGTAGACATAGTTTTCCATGTGAGGTCTGACCAATAGCCATAGCAAGTACATTTCAAAGCAAAAATGAATGTACTATTCTTTCTCTCAGTATTTCTGTTGATACATTCTATATCCCATTGGCTTTCTTGGCCCCCACACCACACTATTGACTTATGTTCAGCTTGTAGTGTACTAAAACTCCTGAATCTTTTTTCATATGTACTGTTACCAAACCTCGTGTCACTCATCCCGTATTTGTGAATTTAATCTTTTCTTGCCCAAATGTGGCACCCCACATTTATGCCTGTTGAAATTCATTTTGTAAGTTTTGTCCCAGGTCTTCAATCTGTTATGGTTCCATTCACAAGTATTCTTTGGGTATTGTCCATCAAATAGTTGCAAATCCATCTAGCAATAGCACTGTATAGCCCACATTTTACCAGCTTGCCTCCAAGAATATCAGGGAGCACCTTATCAAGATACTGTATACTACATCCACAGCATTCTTCTGATCTATCAAGCAAGTTACTCTGTCAGAAAAAAAGATTAGTTTATATAATAATAATAATAATAATAATAATAATTTGTATACCGCCCTCTGGCAAACCAATCCGGGCGGTTAACAACAGTAAAATATAAAATATGACAATTAAAAACATTTTATCCCTCCCCCCCCTTAAGACAGTATTAAACAGTATAACATATTAAAACACAATGTCAATGCATAAAAACAACAATTAAAAACTAAAAAACCCTGATATCCCTCTGTTGATCCTCAACCATCACTAAGATGGGGCTATGGGAGGAATGAGGGAATCAGGAACCTGGGCCGGGATGGTTAATCTGGAAAGGCCTGCCGGAAGAGGTCCATCTTGACCGCTTTTTTAAAGCTGTCTAATGATGTTATCTGACGGATCTCATCCGGCAGGTCGTTCCAGAGTTTGGGGGCGACAGCAGAGAACGCCCTCTGGGAGGTCGCCGCAAGCCTAGATTTTAAAGGCTGTAGTAAGTTCCTCCCAGAGGACTGGAGAGCGCGGGGAGGATTGTATGCGAGGAGGCGGTCCCTAAGATAGCTTGGACCCAAGCCATTTAGGGCTTTAAAGGTGATAACCAACACCTTGTACTGGGCCCGGAAGCTGATAGGCAGCCAGTGGAGGGACCTCAAAACCGGAGTAATGTGGTCCCTCCTAGATGTTCCTGAGACAAGCCTGGCTGCCATGTTTTGAACCAGCTGTAATTTCCGAGTCAAGCACAGGGGTAGCCCCATGTAGAGTGCATTACAGAAGTCAAGGCGTGAGGTTACCAGCGCGTGCACAACCGTCTCGAGATCCCTTACTTCCAGAAAAGGGCGCAGCTGGCGTATCAGCCGAAGCTGATAACAGGCACTCCTGACCGTCGCATTTACCTGATTTGTCATCAGGAGCGACGAGTCAAGGAGCACCCCCAGACTGCGAACACAGTTGCTGGAGGAGAGTGTGACCCCATCCAGGACTGGAGGTTGCAACCCAATTCTTGGTTTCGGGGCATAACATGTTTTTGTTAGTAACTACTGTACAGCATTTCTTTTGAGGTGCTCACATTCTGCCTGTTTTTTGATCTGTTCTAAAACATCAAGCTGACTGATCAATAGTTTCTTCTCTCCCCTACACTTTTGAATATGAGGATAACATTCTCCCTCCTCCAGTCTGCTGGAACCTCTCCTGTTCTCCAAGAATTCTCAAGCATTATTCATAGCAGCTCTGATATTACATCTGCAAGTTCCTTTAATACCCTTGGATATAGCCCACTAGGCCCTGGAGACTTGAATTCATTTAGAGTAGCTATGCATCATTGTACTACCTCATTACCTAATCTGAGCTGAAGTCCCTTTACTGCATGATTTGTTCTATTTTCACCAGGCAGAACACTGATTTGTTTTTGGGAGATGGTCGCAGCAAAGAAAGTACTGAGTGGTTCTACCTTCCTTCTATCCCTCATTAGCATTTTACCATCTTCTGCACCATTCAATGGCTCTACCATTTCAGCATTCTTCCTCTTGCTCTGAACATACTCCCCAAAACCAACCAAAACAACAATACCTTGTTATTAATTTTTAATCTCTCTAACAAGCCTGAGATCACTGTGACCTTTTGTTCTTCTGACTTCTTCTCTACAAGTACTGGCTATTCTTTTGTATTCCCCTTTAGTGATTTCTCTTTGGTTCCAATTCTTATATTTGTCTCTTAAATCTCACTCATCTGGAAGTTCTTTATACATTGTCCCTGATTTCTTCAGAATTTCTTCCTATTGAAATTGTTTGGAACTGTGCCTTCAGTATTTCACCCTTACAAAACTCCCATGCATCATCAATATTCTTCTCTTTGAGCATTTCTGACAATGAGCTTTCATCCAGTATTTCCTTAACATTACAGAAATAGGCTTTCATTATGATTGCTGTCTTTGTTTTTTTCCTACAAAGACTGAAGTTGCTGGAGATGCCTAGAAACTATGAGGATGGGTACTTCTTTATGGATGGTAGCTGGTGCAACATTAGATTTGGTGGAAAAAATGTATTTTTGCAAATATTTAGACTCCTTTCTCTCTCTCTCTCTCTCTCTCAGTATTATTTATCATGTGAATTCTATAATAAGCATATAATTTACATAATATGGAAATCTGACAGTCTGGAAGGTAGGAACTAGAATCTAACCACTTTGACAGACATAGATTCCCTGTGCTTGGTAAAGGAAAGTCAGGCTAAATGAACATAGAGGCAGGAGCAAGATGGAAGGACCAGTGAGTGAGAAGATAAATGTAAAAGGAGAGAAAAGAAAGAGAAATTAGGTAAGGGAGACAAAGAAGTTTGTAAGCCAGGCAAGGCAAGTGCTGGGCAGATGAGAATGACAATGAAGAAATATCAGCTCAAAACAAACAAACAAACAAACAAACAAAGAGAGGGAGGGAGAGGGGAGACAAAGAAAATCCTGGGATGATGATGGGATTACTGGATTTTTAACCCAGGATACTTCTGCCAGTATTCCAGCATCCCGGTTTATTTTAACTTCATTATAATCAATTTGTTTCTAAAGATAATAAATAACCATTATAAAATAATGTACTAAAATAAACATATCTTCATGCATCCATTTGTATAGTTAAGACCTCTCATGTTCAAAGTAATAATTTTAAACTCCCATTGGGAATAGAGTGGGTATATTTGGAATAAGAAATACTGCACTGAAATTCTCCTTAACCGCTACAAAAATACAATTTAATTGAACAATAATCAAGGCGGTTTTATTCCTTGGATTAAAACTGCATTTCTTTTTAAATCTTCCCAGATGGGCATATAATATGATGAGTAATATAATATTCTCGTTTTTAAAATCTTCCCCATCCTCATTAAACACTTACTAAATGCTAACCACTGACTAAAATTTTGAAAATCAGTCATATCAACTACAAAATGATCCTCTGATTACTTCTTGTTCACCTTTGAGCTCCTCTCACACTCCTTTCAGACTGGTTGCTTGGTGCCTATCTTGTCTTCTCATCTCATTGCTTCCCAAGTCATCATCTTCTTCCATATTGTCAGCAATGTACATATTATCATTGCTATCTCCAATGTCTCACTTTCTCCATCCTCTTCTGTCTTATGTTTAGTCATGCAGTGTGTCACAGAGACCTGTTGTCTTCTGAAACTGTCACCAGATGCCCTTTTCAGAGAAGTAGCCATGTTTAATCTCATGTAGCATAAAAAGGGAGAAGGGTTTAGGAATAGAAAAAAAATAACATAGCAGTACCTTTATTACAATCTATCTTCCTATAATATGTGTTGTGCAGCTTTGGACTTTCCTTTCACCTCTGAGCATGTCCACAGTTGAACATCTTTTTGGCTTGAGTCCACTTGTTTCATTAGCCACAGCACTGCTCTTATTTGTACTTTGCTGTACCCCTGAAGCTTGTTGAGTGCTATACCATCTGGGAGTGTTAGCTTCTGGTACCATCTCATTTCATTTTGGATTGCCTTATTGTAGGATTTCCATGGAAAAGGGTATTTAAAAGGGACACATACCATGCCTCTTTCTGCTCAAAGTACTAACAAATGTTGGCAGGTGCCACTGACATAATCTCTGAGACATCCTCCACCAGTGTCCCCACTACTGTTGCTGCCCAGTACCACCTAGTACATTTAGTCTAGCTTCTCAACAAAGGCCTCTCTGACATGGGAGACCCTACCAACAGCACTACTGCCATCAGCATATATTCTTGCCTCACAGGAGAAAGTAATCTCACTGTCACAGAAAGATAGTGCCAAAGTGAGCCAGAGGATCCTACTAAGCCTAAAATATAGTGGGAGGAATCTTATCTGGTTACTGCGATAAGTCCTGAGTTGCATACCGATTCTAGATTCATTGGCCTAGAATGATAATATGCATATCTTGCCTTGATTGAATGAGAGCATTTCCCCCACTCTTTGGTTTATTAGCTTAATTAAACTAGTCAAAAATAGATCTTAAAGTGCCTCTTATCATGCATTCTTCCATAACACTGTTCCTTTGTCTTTGGTACAGTAATAGCGAATACAAGCTTATAACTTTATATACCACAGGGGTTTTCAAGACATTTTGTTGCCTGATACAAAGTGGAAAATAGTCCTTGTCCACCATTCTGAAACACCTTCCATTTCATGAAATCGAATCTTGTTGAATCTTGTCAAAAGTGGTGATGGATGGAACTGGCTGCAATTCAAGGCCGCCTCATCTTTGTTCGGTAGCAAAACCCAACATCTGTTACTGCTGCAAGGTAAGCTTCATTGGTGGTAAATAATGCTGTAGGTGTCTACAGCAGAGGAAATCTTTTCAGTCCTTTTGCTGATGAGATCCATATACCCTCCAACATTTCAAAGATGAAAATTTGGACATGTGTGGCCAAGCAACATCAGAGTGTGATCAAGATGGCAAGAACACATAAACTAGGAGAAGAAGAACACATACTGTAAACTAGGAGAGGCTGGAGTAGTTGCATTTTCCTGAGCCTACTGGGAAGGAAAAGAATCCACTTGCTCCTTTCCCTCCTAAATTAATTGAGTGCAAATTACATTTGTTCATTGAATTCATTTCCAGCAACTAAAGTAAACTAAAGACAAAGGGGGGAAGTGGGAGGAGGAAAAAGAAACTGGGAAAATTTTAAAAGCAGTTGAAAATTTGGCAGTCCCTGCCCAATTGAGTTGGAGGGTAGGTCAGCATCACCTTGCAGCATGTAGGAAAACTGGACTCCTAAACCATATTTATAGTTAAATGTATACTATAAACAATGAGTTGGGTCCCTAAAAATGAACACTACTCAGACTGTCCTAGGGCAAGCACTCCCCATCTTTGTAGGTGGATAATGAGGACAGCACAAACAAGTTGCTAAAAAGAAATATTACTCCCCCAGGCCTAATTCCCACTTATCTCTTGATTCGCTTCCTGCACTGATTCCTGAAACCAGTTCAGCAAACAGTGTGGTTCCCACTATGTTTGCATCAGTTTCAAGAATTGGTGCAGGAAGCAACAGCTGCAGCTTCCCCTCCATACCTCCCTCCATCCTCCTGGTCATACCAGGGGCGGAAGAGATGCCAGGGAGGAAGGAGAGAGGCAGGCAGGAGGATGGAGGACTGAGGACAGAGCAGGCATGGAGACTGGGAAAGCCGCTGTCAGTGGGAACCAGGTCAAATTCGAATTTGATTCGAATCCACCTGGTTCCCACTTGCGCTGAATCAATTTATTTCCAAATAAATCAATTCAGCCCAAAATACACCCCGTTTTACCAGTGTCTTTTTGACATGCGTTAAATGGATAAAACTTGGGTTAAATGGGTAGAAACCATGCCCCCCCTTCCCGAATTGCTTCAGTGATTCAAATTAAGTGGGAACCATCATTTGGAATCACAATCCGGTTTAAGCCATAGTGGTAACAAGGCCCCAGTTCATTCACAGTCTGTGGTTTGTTCACAGCCTTGAACTGCAAGGCTAAAGAGAAATAAAACATTACCACACAAGCCTAGTTCTCATTACATTCATGTCAGTTAATAAAAATGGAAACATGCTGGTTTCAGAACAGCCATTATTGCACCACTCTGCAATAGGGGAAAATACTAATTTTAAGTGTTTTTGTCTTTTTAATTGTATTTTGTTCTTTAAAGTGTGTAGTGTTTTAATACTGTACTAGTTTAATTCTATTTTAATGCTGATTTTTATATGTTTTAATTTTATTGTTCTTTTAATTTGTATGGCACTTTGTATCCCAATTAAAGGGGAAAAGCAGGATAATAATAACAGCAGCAGCAGCAGCAGCAACAGAATGACTGGGGCTGTTTCTGCCATTGCATTCTCTTATGCACTTCTCTTTAACCTCATCTCCCTGTCCTATGCTCTATTCAGTATGCTCTTTGGATTTTTAAAATTTTTATTTTTCATTTTTAACACAATTTCTGGGTTATACTAATGAGATTTAAGTTTTTAAAAAGAAAAGAAATAGTTTTTTTTATAAATGAAATCAGACTTTTTGGGAATGACAAAGGGAAGGGAGGACAGGGGGAGAGGAAGAGAGACTGATACCATGTGACTGCCAATATCTGAACTGCAGCAGTAATGTTTCGCACCTATAGAGGAATGGAAGCATGAAAAGACGCATGATTGGGAGCTTATTGACAGGTTTTCCCCATTGTTGAACAAGGACACCCTAACCATGTCTCAGAGACACAGCAACTACAGGTCAGAGGCAACACTGGCTGATAATTGTCACCAAAGGAGCTATTTTCCGACTGTAAATACAGTTTAAAGCTGTGTGTAGTAATAGTCTAGTAGGGTCTGCTTTAACCCTGGACAGCTGTTTATGTTAAGCCATTATAGAGCAAAGGGTTGTGAAACTCATCTGCCTAGTCGCAGGGCCCTTACCATTTACAATGGGGCAGTAGGGCTGCTAAGGAGATATAGGCCAGGATTAAAGGCAAGCAATACTCTGTCCTCTGGTAGAGAGAAATGGAAAAGAAACTCAGGAGGAATGGTTTTGGCATGGTGTGGAGAGGAGATACCATTACTTCTTCTTGCACATCCTCAACATCTGCTCAATGTGGTAGTTTCCTCACTCAACCGAATGGTAGAACTGGCCATAATAAGCCATTCAAACCTAAAATTCTGCAGATTGAGGGGGGGGGGGAGGTCATTTTAAAAGTTTAAACACGTGTTTTCTCTGTCTGTACAACATCCTGAATTATACAATGAGAGATGAGGAGGTGGCACACCATTTGGATCAGTGAAGTATGTATATGTAGAAATCATTGGACTCTGCCAGATATTTTTATAGACCTATGTGACTGGCCTACACAGCTTGTGGCCCACCATAATGAATGCAGCCTGCTGGTAGTCTGGGTTGATTATTGCTGTTAAACATTTCCTTGCAATATACAGTATACTCACAGATGCAAACAAGCAGATCTCATCTACAAAGCCATTTGGTGGAGGGGCGGGGAATGCATGGATCATAGCCAAACTGCTCTGGGCTTTGGTGGGAAAGAATAAGTGTGGTACATGAAGGAATAAATCTACTAATCTCTGATGCACTAGCAGCAGTTAAAATGAGGGAGTCTGGAACTGTGTAATAAAATTGACTGATGGATTAAAGGAAGATTGGGTGACCTCTGATGCATTGCAAACAAGGAAGACAAAAGAGGACACATTTGCAAAAAATGCACATAAGCTAAAACTTTACTTGGTGTAAATCTAGAAATAATACAATTTAAATCTCACTGTATTGTCACTTTATGACCTGTTTGCAGCCTCTGTTTGCTATCCACATGCTTTCTCATGGATGGGCAACTCCACAGCTCATGGTAAAGTTCTTTATCTTTAAATCAGGTTTAAACTGGGCAAACAGAGAACTCAAAATTGGTAATTGTTGTCTGTACAGTAGGGCACATGGTCCGTTCCTCAATAGAGTACAGTCCAAGGGTTGAGAAATGGTGTCTCTAATCCTCCCCCCCCCCCGAGAATCCCAAGGTTCTCCACTCCAACCCACCAGGATTGATTTTAGAGGAGGAGGAGGATAATGATGATGATGATAATTGCTCGTAAATAGCCCAAGACATGTTCTAACCGACTCAAAACATTGTGGTTTTACCCACTTCTCCAGAAGCCTTAAATCCTAGAAACCCTTTCATTTGGACAAATTGGGCAAAAATAGTGGGAAATGGCAGTTGGAGTAATGTAACACTTCTAGTACACCTGAAATTGACTCACTGAAAAGGAGGCTTGGGACATAAATGGGGGAAAATGTATGACCTTAAGCCTCAGTGGAAAGCAATGGTAAACCACCTCTGAACAAATCTTGCCAAGAAAACTCTGATAGGTTCATCTTAGGGTCGCTGTAACTCGGAAATTACTTGAAGGCACACAATGCAAGCTTCTCCCATGATTTTGTCCACTCACTATACAGCACATGTTCATACCACTGAAAACCATATGGTCAATATAGCAAGAAGTTATTAAGAAGGAAGAACAGACAAGGTAAGAGAGGGCACAGTAGTTTGCTTTTGCATAAACCTACTGGAAAGAGTCTACTGGAATTCTGCTTCCCTTCTCTCCACTTCCCAATGCTGAGTTGAATGGACATTTGCACTTTGAACTCAGTTTGCAGCAACTGAAGTAAGCTGAGGAAATGGGAGGAGGAGAGAGAAAGTGGGGCATTTTAGAAGCAGTTGAAAACATAGGTTGACAGAGGATTAAGCAGGAATGTTGCAGCCAAATCAAGACAGTTGGAAGGTATGCATGATCTCTAGTCTAGTCCTGAGCAATCCAGCATTGAAAACAACCTCCTCAGTTTTGAAGAAGCTATATGGTTTGGTATCTAAAGGCTCCTCCATGGCTTCAGTCAATTTCTTTCCTATTACATTTCAAAACAGGTCAGATAGCTGCAAAATTCCCAGTACTGTTCATAGACTGCTGTAGGCTTCCTTGTTCTTCTCTTTCTCTCTCTCTGTATTTTTTTTTTGATACCTAAGTAACAAAGTCGTTCTCAGCATCTCAGCTGCTGCCCTGAACAAAAACAAAGGGACCAAATTCAGTTCAGTTCAGCACAAAATGTACGCTCCTGCTCCCTAGTAAATTATTCATGGTAGCTATTTATACAGTGTAATACCTGCACACACCTGACAATATGCTGACAAATGTCTCATTCTGCTCTATTTTCTCCAGAAAAAGGTAAATCAAGGAATCATGTTTTGTCTTCATTTGTCAATATCACAAGATGGAAAGGTTTCTGACCACTGCATAGGTAGAAACAGAAATTTGGGTATAATCTTTTCAATATTCTTTCTTCTTCCCCCTTTCCCCATGGTAATCTTGTGAGGCAGGGGAGATTTGGCTATGGCAACACAGTGCCCAGAAAGATGATGATGATGATGATGATGATGATGATGATGATGATGATGATGATGATCAGGGCCAGCCCGTCCATATAGGCGACCTAGGCAGCTGCCTAGGGTGCCAAAAGTTTAGGGGTGGCACTGGTGCGACACGGAGAGAGTGCACGCCAATCCCCAGTGCGCTACTTGTGCTCCCGCTGGCCCTGCCTCTTTTGCTCTTTGCAAAGAGCAAAAAGGAGCTGGGCCAGCAGGAGGGCGAGTGGTGCCCAAAGGGCACCCTTCGCCCACCCCTGGGCCTCCTGCCTTTTGCTCTCCACGGAGAGCAAAAAGCAGGAGACCCAGCAAGGGAGGGAAGGGTCCCGTTCACTCTCCCCTGGGTCTCCTGCCTTTTGCTCTCCACAGAGAGCGAAAAGCAGGAGGCCCAGTAAGGGAAGGGTGCCCTTTGCTCTTCCCTGGGTCTCCTGCCTTTTGCTCTCTGCGGAGAGCAAGAAGCAGGAGTCCCAGAGGAGAGTGAAGGGTGCCTGGGTGTGCGTGCATGCGCCAAGCACCCTTCACTCTCCTCTGGGTCTCCTGCTTCTTGTTTTCAGGGGGCGCCAAAATATTTCTCGCCTAGGGTGGCAAAATATCTAGAGCCGGCCCTGATGATGATGATGATCTCTAGGTTTGTAAGGGTCAAGGCATCCAATGCATTTTAGGCCCAGGAGAGAACTCTTTTTTCCCCAAAAGGGAATTGATGACAAAGTTGACTTCCATGTTACTTCCAACTGAGTTCCCACTCAGACACTCAAAACAATGAAGAAAGGTTACTATTTTAGAAATGTTATCAGAGAACAGCATTCTTGAACTTGTGTGCACTGGTATCTCCTCTGTCACTATTTCCCTGCAGATTCCTTATTCTTGGATATTTAATTTCCTTATCGACTTTAGCAGTTTCTCCAAAGTGCAGAGCTAAGCTGAAAGAAACCAATACCTAAATCCTAAGCAAGCTCTTTTATTTATATTCTGATGCATTTACTTTCATTGGGTAGAGAGTTTTTGTTTCATTTTGATTTTTTGTTTTGGCTGCAGTTTGATTTTTTTATAAAGCCTATTTAGACGTATAAAAAGAAGGAACACTCAATCTCTTTTGTTAAATGGATAAACTGCAGTGGGGGAATTGTGAATAAAAAGGCTTTATTTACATTGTAGCTGAACAATACATTTTTCAGAGACTTTTAAATGGGATGAATTGATTGTCTTCTCGACAACGGAGAATTTTCATTTTGTGGCTGGAAATGTTTTATTCAGCAATTGCTGAGTTTACCTGTTGAGACATTTGTCAGAGTGTGAGCAGATAGTCTAATAAAGACATTTCCCCCTTCACTTTTGGACCAGATCTTATCTGTGCAAAAGGGCTACTCTCAACAGGCTATCTGAAACACTGCTTTCTCCCATATGAGCTTGCTGGGTTTCAGTGTCTTTGAAGAAAGCTGTTCTTCACATCTCAGGTTTAGTCCAAACTTTGAAAGGAGGTTAGTGAACCCTATAAAACAAAACAAAATAAAAATAAAAATGGATCAGCACATTGGATAGTTTCTTTAAAGCTTGGACTTAAAATATGGTATGGATTCCCTGCTCCATTGATATGGAAGCCACTAGTTCCTACTAGCTGGCAGGCAAAGACATCTTCATTCAGAGAGGTCTTTGCTATCAAACCGGGAGTGTCTATACTATGTGTCTGGTTGGGTTCCTATTTATTTGTTTTCTTCATTACTTAATTAGGATTCTGCTTTAAATTTGTTAGTGAATTTGTGCCCTTTTTCTTGGGGGGGTGTGTGGAGATTTGGTGTGTTGTTGTGTGATATAGGGGTCTGAGTGTTGGACAAGTCCCTCCAGAAGCCAGTGTTCACATCTCAGCTCAGCTGTGGAAACCTTCTGGTCATTCTCAAAGGAAGGCGATGGCAAATCCATGCTGAACAAATCTTGCCAAAAAATCCCATGATAGGATAAGCTTCCAGAGTGGCTTATGCATAGTTAATTTGACAGTTTTCTATCCTAAGGCTCACAGTCCAAATGAGTCAGGAGCACAAGGAACACGGAACGGCAGAGAAAAGGGGGATTCTGAGGACTTTATCACACCATCCCATTCTTGTTGCAATACATTAATAAAGGAATGTGCATATATGCCGCTTTGGGAACAGTCCTCATGGCACTTCCCTCCATTAGCATGACTTGGCCATTGCTGGCCCTTTGTGATGTCTTCCACCTTTGTCCCTAACTCTGCTTCCCTGTCCTGTGCCCTACCCAGCATGCCCCCCATTTGTGTGTGGTTTTGCTGTTGTTTTCAAATGCAATTCCAGAATCCATTTGAACAAAAAAAAAGAAAGTAAAAAAAAAACACCCCAATATAAAAAAAGCCGTTCGGGAATAGCAATGGGGAAGAGGGACAGAGGAGCGGAGGAGACACTAACACCACATGACTGTGCAATCTCAGAACTGCCACAGGAGTGACTTACCACACCTGAGGACAAGTGCTATGCCAGCACCATTGGGAGCTTATTGATGGGTTTTTCTGTCAATGGCAAGGTGTGAGTTAACCATACTTGAAAGACAAGGCAGCAATGACAGGGAGATGGTGTTGTGTGATATATATGACCAAAGTTGCTAATATCCAAGTTTTATGGCAGTTTAAAAGCTGTGTGTGAGTTCATCAGATGCTGGTTTCCAGTGGTGTCATCAGATTCAGGGACAGCCAGTGCAGTGGTGGACCCTGCCCCATCTCCCCCCCCCCCCATTGGCTCACCCTCGTGGCTTCATTGGCTCCGCCCAACACCCTCCTAGAATTATTAGGATTCCTGCCACAGTGTGTGTGGTGTTGTGTGTGGTATGTGCCTTCAAGTTGCCTGTTGTGACTTATGGGTGATCCCATGAATTCCAGAGGTTTCTTTCTTGGCAAGGTATATGCAGAGGTGATTTTTGCCAGTTCCTCCTATGAAATACGGCTTACTGCCCTTATTGCTACACTACTACCCACCTGATCTTTTATAAGAGATCTTAAATACTCTGCTTCTGATCTGATTGTATGAATGTTAGTGTGAATGTTAGTTGATGATCCACTATTTTAGTGAATTAATAGTAATTAATAGTAATTAATAGTAATTGTTTTAACAATTGTATTTTATATGGAATTGTTTTATTGCTGTAATCCCACCTTGATCCGCAGGTAGGGTTGCCATACCTGAGGACCTCCAAACCGGGACAAATGTAGGACAAGGTTTAAAAATATAGGACCTTTTAAAAAAAATTTCCTGTCCAGGAAATTAAAAAAAAAAGGTCCCACATTTTAAAACCTTGTCCTCCTCCTCCTCCCTGGCTTGGGAGGAAGCCTCGGCCTCCTCTCAGGCCAGGAAGGGGCGTGGGGGCCGCCCGTCATCGCAGCCATCGCTGCAGTGGCAAGCAGCCTCCTCCTCCTCCCCAGCCTCGGCGAAGCCTTGGAGGACTCCGCGATTGCGGAGTCGCCACCAAGGCCTCGCTGTGGCCTGGGAGGGAGCGTCTCCGCAGCCGGAGCTCCAACCGCGGAGAGCCCTCCCAGGCCTCAGCAAGGCCTTGGAGGACCCCGCGGTGCGCACGGGGGCGGAGGTGGCCACGGGTGGTGCCGTCCTGGTTTTGATGCCAGACCGGGACCGGGATGGCACCGCCCAAACAGGGATTGTTCCGCCTACAGGCGGGATATGGCATCCCTATCCACAGGGAGAGGTGGGAAATATAAATAAAAAATATTATTATTATTATTATATTGCAAAAGTGGGGGGGATGCGTGCTGTTCGACTTTAATACCCATCATCTCTAGCCAACACAGCAATAGTGAGACACGTTGGCAGATGTACTCCAATAAAATTGGGGTTGGGCATGTGCTTCCCACCCCTGCTATAGTGGAAGGAAAAGTAATAATAATGTGGTAACACACTGATTTTTAAAAAGGTTTATTTGACACTTCCACAGAATACTATTAATCTTTCTATATTAAGGCAGCACACATACAGCCAAGAAGCTCACAAAATCTCAGACTTTGCCCTTGAGTTAATTCAGAATGCAGGCTCTACAAAATAAAATGGGCAGCTCACACTGATTACTACAGATTTATGTGCTAAAAAAAAGAGAAACAGAATGATGAAAAATGATTAGAAAATTATTATTACTGATAGGCATCGATCTACGAAATGATAGGCATTGATCTACACCTTTTTAATATATCTAAATGATAATCTCTGACCTGCAATTTGATATCAAAAGTGCATCTTGACCTGAGTAGCCAAATGGCCCTAGCATGTGATCTCCCAGTGAAACAAGGGAAGCCATGAGTTTTTGATATGTAAACGAATTTCCTTTCCCAGCTTGGATGAGATTATGCAAGGAGCTGCTAAGTGCTATCAGGAAAGATACTATCAAATGTCTTAAGGAAGTGTAACCATTTGAATCAAAGGAATGGCATTTGTAGCCATTCAGGTCCCTACTCTGGCAGAAAAATTTGGGTTAGATCAAAACATTTGGTTAGGATGTGAAATACACTTCAAACAGTTTCCTTTGATTACCCTTTGTCTAGAGACCCTGTTAAACCCTTAAAAAGGTCTCCTAAATTTAGAGAGGCGCTGCGGCCAGCCACTAGCTGCTGCTACCAGCCACTCTGGGCTGCTACCAGTCACTCTCAGCTGCGGTCAGCCATCCACTGCAGCCAAGCCAGTCATTCATTGCTGGTAGCCAAGAGCTAAGTCAGTTTTAAAGTCAGTCTCTCTCTGACTGGCCTGCTTAACCAGAATTGCAGACCCACACACACAAATTGGAAGACAGAACTTCTACATAAGGTGAGCATTTCCGTTAGAAAAGCCTAATATCTATTCCACATTTACCACGTTATTTCCTGAGTCTTGTATGAATGTGTGAGCGTATGTGCCTGTATGTTTGAATCCTTGTTTCCAATAAAAGAGACATGATTGTACTTAGAGCCTCTGCCTCATTTCTGGATTTCTAGTTCCTGGTATACAGATCGAAGGGGCGATCCCTGAGGTGTGGTAACAGGCCTCCTCTCGTGACCTTGAGCTAATTAAATTCCCCATTGATAATTTGGTCACTGTTCACTGTTACATTACCATGGGCTCAGTTAATAGGTTTTGAAATTAACAATTTGTCCTGAGGCAGAAATGTTTGAAATGACACCTGGGAAAATGGGAGTGATTCAGTCAGCTTTCAAGATTTAAAAAGAAACAGTAAGGACTAGAAACTTATATTGTGAGTGTGGCTAAACCATATGTTTACCATGCATTCTTTGTTACTTCTCTAAAACCACAGAGATGGATATATCTTATTTCTTCCCTGCCCACTGTTTTTTTCTTCTTCTGGGTTTCTTTTGCATATCCTACCAAATGGAACTCCAGACCCCTTCCTTTGATCCACTGCTTTCCCCAGGCTTTGGTGCCTGAAGCCTCATCCTCCATATATGTAATAACTGCTGATTATATGGTTTCAGGTCTGTATCTCAAGGAATGAAGCAAAATGATTTAATGATTGGTCAAATACTTCTACACAAAGCGAAAGAAAGTAAGTAGCATAAATATTGCCTTTCTGAAGGCAATGCTCTTTCTTCATGTTTGAAAAGAATTCAGTTTTAAGGCATGCTGTGATTCACCCATTTATTGTGAGCTTCATTTTATTTGATGCACTTCTCCTCTTAGAAAATGTTTCCCTCTATTGTATCATTGACTGTGTATTGTAAAGGAAACAGGAAGAAAACAAGATTTAGAATAGACTGCACAGCTTGTGATCCATAAAGCTGAACACAATAGTCACCAAAGTCTCAGGGACATCATGAACCTCCTAGTTTGGCTGTCTGGGGAGGGCGGGATTTCAAGAACAAAATGCTCTATAATTACCTTTGTGGGTCACCAGGTTGTGTAGTTGCTGTCCAATTTTGCACTCACAAGTTGTTAAAATTTCTGGGACATGGGTGAGGAGGGAGCCATGGTAGTCAGAGGCATTGAAAACAATAAAGACCCATGTGGCAACTAAATGACTAACAAGTTTTATTCAACATAACCTTTAGGGATTAAAGCCCACTTCATCAGAGAAACATTTGGATGCCTGTGTTAGCACCCAACTACTGTTTGCAAAAGATCACAATTAATGAATGGAACAAAAATGGTATACTGGTTTCTGAACTAGGGCTAGGTTCAAATCTTAGCTTTGAAAATTCACTGGGTGACCTTGACCAAGTTACTCTCACTCTCACATTGCCTAAGAGAAAGGCAATGACAAACCTCATCTGAAGAATCTTGCCAAGAAATACTTATGAGATTGTCACCACAAGTTGGTGTCAACCTTAAGGTACATAAGAACAAGGTAATGATTATCTGTGCTATTTCAGCTACACAGAAGTATCTGTGCTACACAGTTTAACTACAGTTGGCCCTCTGTTTTTGTGGGGGAACTGTTCTGGACCACCCCACAAAAACGGAGATCTCAAGTCCACGAGAATGGAGAGTTGACTGTACATCTCATGGCATCTTAGGATTTGTAGTTTAGGGCTTTTAGAATTCTCTTCTAGCTTTAGTGCTATTCTACAGAGAATTCAACATATCTTACCAAGCTAGAAATTTCAGGAGGTTGAAATTTTTACAATTCAGTTGACTCTCAACCCACTGATTACATCACAGACTTACTCAAGCATTCGTATAATAATCTGCCATCTCTGGCAGCATTTCATGCATCTGATGAAGGGGGCTGCGGGCTATTAAACCTTATGCAAAATAAAACTTGTTGGTTCTTAAGAAGGGACGAGACCATTGAAATCATCAAAAGTTTATTCTATGCCACTTCTAGTGAGTACTGCATCTGATCACACACACACACACACACACACACATATATATATATATATATGTACGAAACAAAGGCAGTTGGTAAATATGTACAAATTTATACAAAAGGAGGTCAGCAATAATAATTTCATTATTATTTTTTACCAGATAGTTTAACTGTTTCCTTGGAAAGGCTATTATTACTGTAGCAGATCACTTTTGCACAATCTGTCACAAACCACACAGGGCAGCCTAAAGCTCTCTGTTCCTTCCTGTTTCAGATTGTCCGACCTAGAACCCATCTTACAAATTTCTTCACATGAGAGAGAATGAGTTATTCAAGAAATATAAGCACTCCTATGATTCAGTTGGATCAGCATCTTGCTCACCACAGCCCTCTGAGCAATCCTTATGATCAGAGCTCATTAACAATGGATTTGAACAGTCTAGATGCAGATTTTGTTCTAATGCATGCTGGAAGCTGTCTTGGGTCTTGCCCTGGAGAAAGGTAAGGTAATAAACAAACAAATAAATAAATAAATAAATGACATTTGGTTTATTTCTTTTCCTAACTTTTCCAGAATATGGGTGTTTCTCTATGTGCAGAAACATATTTCAAATATTATATTGCTTCTTCTAATTTCATGATCCCACAGAGATTAAGACTCCTTCATTTGATGTTTGGTGTCTTCCATTTGATTTTGGTGTATTTCTGCATGGTACGGGGTTGCACGGGACGGCCCTTCTAGTCTTTTCCAACTCTATGATTATGATAACTGTGTCCAAAGTGACTGGTGTGTTTATGGGTTAGGGCTTGGCCCTACCAGTAAACAGTAACGAGGTGGACACCTTTGGAAATTGATGCTGGTATATGGCACTGAGGGGGAGAAGAGTGGTGAATAAAGCATTGTCAGATCCCAGGGCCTGAGATTTTCATGGATCATCTCCAAGTCAGAGACAAGGTTGCAAATTCTCCAGTTTTGAAGGATGCACCTCCAAGCAAGTGGAACAGGTTGTGTCCATGTCTCCAGTTTAGCTAACAGCAGCATGCTACAATTTGCAAAGCTTCATTGATTTGTTACTGCAACTTGTAAAGAATTTCCAGACAGTTTATTTATTTACCTAGTTAGCTTCCTCCTTCCTTCCTAGTCATTGTATCACCTGGGCTCACCAGGCTAGATTCAATGTTCCTTATCTCATTTCCCTAAGTAAGTAAGAAGGAATAATTTATTTGATTTGGGAGCAGCCCCTTTTAGCTAAGATTTCAGTTTTAACTTCCAAAATGGAAAGTGTGTCCTGTTTCTGTGTGTGTGTTTGAAAGACAAGCTGTGAGCAACCGTGTATGTAACTCTCAGTGACATAACTGGAGCCATCCCTCAGTCTCAGGTTTCAACCCAGAAATCTCAGGGCTTGGGCTGATTCTAGACTGGTAACCTTAGTGGTGGATGGCATGGCCTGCCCTGTGTCTCCTAACCTAGTCTGCTTCATTCAGGGGCCAGGGGCTAGGTGGAGGAAGCTATTGCCAGTATTGAAGACAAATTGAAACAACAGTCCAGCTTTACTCCATGAAATGAGAGGGCACCTCATATTTTGTCCAGCACTTGGGAAAAGCTTGTTGCCAAGGGATTTCTGGGAATCGTAGACCACAAATGTTCTTTCTCAAACTTCAAACCAGGCTAGAATGAGAACCTTTTTTAAAGTTCTTTGCTGTTATCACCTGTTGCAAATATATCCATCCATACAGTGAGTGACATCTCACATAAACATTAGCTCACTGAGTGGTAACAGCTGCCACATTAAGCTATTTCAACGAGCCAAAGTGCATCATCCCAATGTATTCAAGCTAGAAAATCATCACACAAGGAGAAAGGGACATGGGCATTTAGGGAACAGTAGCAATTTGGGCTGAGATTCCAGAAGGGATAGATTAGACCGCTAGGCTCTGAGTTTCCCCACGCCTCTTTTGGATAGCACTGTGTAACAGTTTAGAAATTTCAAGATGTGTTGAACTAGCCCTGCCTTTCAGTCCTTCTGCAAAGTGGGTCCCTGGACTTCTATTCCAAGGTTCTGCCCCATGGCACCACTGTATGTTCCCGAGAGCAGCCAAAGAACACGCAAAGGGGAAGACAGTGGTGTCAGCCTCTTGTTCTCTTTTTGTCTCTGGTAGCAGATCAAGTGGGAGACAAAGGCTGATTCATATCACAGGCCTGCTCCCTCTGTCAGCATGACTAGCATCTCTTGTGTGCACCAGTCCAGTGCAAAGTTTGTATAGCTAAGCATTCTCCAGTTTCCCTGGGCGGTGGGAACTGTTAGAAGACAAATGGTTTCCCAGAAGTTAGTCAGTTGGGATTGGGAAAAATCCATTAGCATGGCTATTTATTCAGATGTGAAGTAAGATTTCAGGACTAATTATTATTACTGCTTTCAGAAACACTGCTAAGTCAGTGTTCCTGTGAGAGGCTTGTTTGTCATGTCAAGGCATATTCTCCTAATTAGCAGCCCTAAAAAAATTTATTAAAATGAGCTGAAGTGCACTGGTATAAAATCTATGAGGACAAAATGTGTTTCCAGGGATCTTGTGCTTTGGGTGGGCTGTGGCTGGATGGTTAGAGGAAATCAGGTTCAAAATGCTGCTCTAATTCCCCATCCCACCCCTCCAAACACTGGCAAAGACTGTTGTACACAGAACCAAACTGATATAATAGTTACTGTGGTTAGGGAACTCTAGACCACATTACAATGATGTGTAACACAAGCTGTTTGACAACCTCTGTGCTTGTGTAAGGACATATCCAAAGCCTCAATGCTTGTGCAAGGACATATCCAAGGCCTTCTACAAGTGGAAGAGCATCAGTGGTGGTGGTCACAGTGATGATGGCTGGCCATGTGCCACCCTCCAGAGGCTGGCTCAGAGTTCCTTGAATACCTAGTTTCAAGGGGTCCATGAAGTCAATCCACTATGAGAGGAATGTTTTGGGAAATGTCCTGTGCCACACCTGAACTATGAAACTCAGTGGATAGCCTTGGGCCAGTCACTCTTTCTCTTAGCTTGCCCTACCTCACTGAATTGTGGTGAAGATCAAATAAGGAGGAAGATAACCACATATGCTTATTGGTGGAACGGTAGGATAGAAACATATCTAATGCATAAATAAATTTGAGCTCCAACTTAGGAGACCAGGGTTCAAATCCCTGCTTAGCCTTGGAAAACCACTGGGCAAGTCAGACACTCTCAGCCTCACAGGAAGGTACTGTATAAGTAACCCCTTTCAGACTAAATCAAGAAAAACCCATGACGGAGTTGCCATAAGTCAGAAATGACTTGATGACATAGAACAACAACAAGAAGCAACCTGATTTTTCTCAAGAGACTGCTGCATATATGCTCCTCTCTTTAACCTCACAATAACTGTGTGAGGTAGGTTAGGCAGAGAGAAAATGATCGATGTCATAAAAGTCCTATGGCAGATAAGAGATTTGGAACCAGGCCTCTGTATTTGCAGGATAACATTTGTAACTACTGTTTTACCTTGGTTCTTGATTTATCAGTAATGCATACTGGGAAGCAGGAATACTGCAACATAAAAATTAAGGAGAGAATGTGGGAACTTATACAGAATGTACTTGTACATTGGC
The DNA here is from genome assembly GCF_019175285.1 of Sceloporus undulatus. Taxonomy (NCBI): domain Eukaryota; kingdom Metazoa; phylum Chordata; class Lepidosauria; order Squamata; family Phrynosomatidae; genus Sceloporus; species Sceloporus undulatus. The sequence continues at coordinate 226,422,163 of NC_056525.1, forward strand.
AAGATGTGCTACCAAATGTTTAGGGTGAGGTGCTTCAAACCTATGGTTCTGGAGACCAAGGGTTTGAACTCCCCTCTGCAATGGAAACCCACTGGGTGACTTTGGGCAAGTCACACACTTTTGGTCTCAGAAGAAGCAATGGCAAATCCCCTGTGAAGAAACTTGCCAAGAAAACCATGTGATAAGTTTGCCTAGGGTCACCATAAGTTGGAAACAACTTGAAGGCTCACAGCAACAACAACAACAACAACAAAAATTGGGAAAGCATACAGAGACTAGCTTCCCATGTACAATGGGCACAATCATCAGAAAACACAGGAGCAATTAGAAACAAGTGCTTTTGGACAAGGCCTATGGAACTGAAAACATTTGCTGAGCATATTTCGAGGAACAATTAAGATTGCACTAAATGCTCCATTACATATGAAGCTAAATGTCACTTTTTTTCCCTTTCAAGTGAGCAAGTGGGGTCCTACTCTGCTCCCATGAATGGGTAAGGAAAACTTAACCATCTCCAATCAGTTTATTTCCTTTTAAATTCCTCTTTCTTTCCTGCACATGGGAAATGAAGAACTACCTCTGTATGTACCAATGGAAGTGTCCTCCTCTCTCCCTGCAGGGTGACTAAAAATGAAATTTGGCTGCATGTTGTATATTTAATGTAGCATCTCATTTGACAGCCACAGTGCAATGGCTGTTTCACAGCAATGCATGTTTGACAGAATGTAACTTCCCCATAAAACTGCACATCTTCCTTCTTTGCCTGAGGTTTCAATGTTCAGAAGCCATTTCAAATCACAGTTTATAAGTGACAGAATTTCAAAAAGTTACCTTTTGAGGCTACTACTTCTCCAAGTTTCCCAGTGGCCATTTCATCCAAGGGTTGTGGAGGATTGCAGTCTAAGAGAAAATAATATTTTCAGGCTCTGGGCTGAAAATATATACTCCTATGCCCAGGGCAACTAGAATTTACACCCTGCAAAACCCATTGTTCAGCATCTTGAAGAGGTGCTGTTGACAAGGGACAGGGAACGATCTGGAAAGAGACAGATAAGCTGTCATCCTGTTACTGACTTATGCAGGCACATGTAGTGCTACACATGTGGCACAATTATTCTAACATTCTACAATACCTGTATTCAGATGACAGGGGCAGAAGTAGAGCTGCACACATGGAATCACTGAGCATATATATGCACATAAGGATAGATCATGCAGTTGTGATAGGTATCCAGGCATGTCAATTCCTGAATATGTGTTGGACAATGTTGCTATTCACAATGTTGTTACTTGACATTTTGTAAATCCGTCCTGCCAGTTAGGGTTGCCAAACTGAAAATTGGAGAGGGCTCCTGTGCCTTTAATGGTTATGTAAAAGAGGGAATTTCAGCAGGAGTTGCTTGTCATACAACCATGTAATAGGCAACACCACATGAAATTCTTTTATCTTTATTTTCTAAAGTCACAGGAGCTCCCTCCAGTTTCCAATCTGGCAATTTATGCTGTTTGTGATGATGGAGGATTGTAGGCACAGCTTGGCACTTCTGAAGCTAAGGAAATGCACCTCTGATGAGCAGTTTGGACAGGAGTCCACTGAAACCAGAGGACCAAAGAAGGCTGCTTTTCACACATACTGTACTAGGAAGAATAGCCAGAGGAAATGGCAACCCATTCACGGACCAGAGATGTTGCAGGAGCTTGTTTCAGAAAGAACATTTGGTTCGCACTGCAGAGCTGAAAGGCAGCACACTTTGGCATCTGCTGTCTACCAGGTGTGCTATGAACATTAATAGGTTCGTCACCTACCTTTGAGAGGGAAAAGCATGACAAGGGGAAGGTCAATCTGGCCCTCATCCAGTGAACAAAGAAGGAATAGCTGCCCGGAACTTGCTTCCCTCCATTCACCCCAAAGACATACTTTTAAAAACTCTAGTGAGTGGCTTTTGCTTGTTTTCCTCCTTCCTTGCAATCTTTTTCCCTTTTGTATCATGACTTTTACACTAAGCCTGTAGACAGAAGTGGTCCTGTTCATATTTGTATGTTCTCCTAGGAACTGTGTATGTGTGTGTGTGTGTGTGTGTGCGTGCGTGCGTGCATGAAAGAGTGGAGAAAAGATGCTTAAATCATGAGTATGCAACTTCTCCTCCTCCAAGGGTCGATGTGCAATCCCTATGGTTTGAGTTTGTATAGTGTGGGTGTGGGGAGGTGCATGGATGCCCATCCCCTTCCCCCCAGCCAGCTGACATATGTAGCCCTTGTGGTCAAAAAATTTGTGCCTCTCAGTTTTAACTAAGAAATAATAACAGTTCAGATCAGCAAAGTAAGGATAGGCACCTGGATCATTTCCCCAGTCATCTGTTTTAAAACCTTTTTATCATGTTGTTGACCTACCAAAGTCTTTAAGGACAGTGTAGTTTATAAATCTAAATTCAGAATAGATTAATGAGGAAATAGAGAAAGATAAATTACATCTGGGAAACATGGGGAGAGAGAAAAAATCTACTCACATTTAAGATAAACACTCCTGCCTTTAACTACAGCTCTTTGATGGCTATCCTGGTGTTTGATTGTTGGTATCCCTTAAGAAACTGCCACATGGTCTCCTTAATAACCTTCCATGTAAGTTGCTAACAGTTTATGGTGGGGTTTTTTTTGGTTTTTTCTTTGGTTTTTGGGTTTTTTTTTTAGGGTGACAGGGTATTACTCTTTATATGAGGAGTTGAAAGAATGACAAATAATAAAAGCTCAACTAGACCACCACAAAATGCTTCAGGGAATATTTACCACACAACAGGAATGCTAACACAACTCTGCCCAGATATGGTCTGTTTCAGATCCTAGCAGTTATCTTGAGACAGAGCGAGTGTGGCGGTGTGATTTGAGCACTGGTCTCGGACCCTGAAGACCAGGGGTCAAATCCATGCTTGGGCATGGAAACCCATTGGGTGACCTTGGGCAATTCACACTCTCTCAGCCTCAAAGAAAGGCAAAGACAAGCCCTCTGAACAATTTTGCCCCCAAAATTCCATGGTTCATCTTAAGATCACCAAAAGTTGGAAATGACTGGAAGGGATCCAACAATAACAACAACAACAAAGTTGTCTTGAGATACAGGATGTGCTGCTAAGCTCATTGTCTCAGGCAGAAGGGCAGGTTCATCATTTGTTATATATGAATTGGGCCTCTTGAATATTTCCTCAAGTGCTGGCACATTATAATACCCTGAGGGCAAAGAGAGAACCTCAGCTACATCGGACTCAAGGCAAAGAGGTAACCAGCCAAACTTTGATTCTGTTGGATTCTTTCCAAAGATTGTAGGCATGGGCAAAGCTAGGGAAAGTTTTTTTTTTTTTTTTGGACTACTGCTCCCAGAATCACTCAACCAGCATGGCCAGTGATTTGTGAAGGGGATCCTCCAGTTACAACCCCCTGGAAGGAACCTGTACAACTTCGCACTTCACCTCCAGTGTTCTGCTTCTCCAGGAAACTACTTTGCAAAGACTTCTCCGGGGCTGGTTCCTTCATCAATGTGCATGCAACTTGGAAGAGTTCCTTTTGTGGACTACAAACCTCATCATCCTTCAGCCACTAACCATGGCTTGGAAAGGCCACTGGCTAAGGAATGCTGGGGTGGGGGGGATTCAAACCTTGGTCTAGAGAATTGTAGTCCAGTGCCCAAACTACTACACCACACTGGCTCTCATTCTGTTTAAATGATTTTATTTTTTTAAAATGTTGAATTATTTTAAGTTATATGATTTTACTTGTACACCACCCTGAAATCTAAGGATATAGGACAGGATATAAATAGTTTAATAGAATAAATAAGAAATAAGAAATAAACATCACTGGAAACCTTTGCCCTTGGTTATTAAACACAAGACAACCTGCAGCTGAATATGCCAACTGACTTTCATAGAAAAACATTGCACTGAAGTGATGAGATGTCAGTCTGGCATTACTGATTCTCACGTGCAAGTAACCAATCAATCCTGCAGTCTCCAAACAATCTCCTAGCAGGGCTTTTGTCAGCACCTTCCAGTGTCCTCCAGTGTCCTTCAGCATCCAGGGCAACTTCAGCATGGTGTGACTCTCACTAAACAACAGCCCCATCTCACCCCATCTCTGACTATAAGGCTATTTCAATTTCCTACAATGCCCCCAATATAATAGCATTATGAGGGGTTGTGAAAAATTAAAATGGTCACTCCCACTGGGGAGCCAGCATTTAAACATCCCATAGTGCTATAAAAAAACCATAACACTATGAAATCTGTACAGTGGAAAAATAAAATGGCTGCTCCGAACTCCCCATTTGAGTGTTGCCTGATGGTGACAGTAACCCTAGTATTGCTACTCTGGTCCTATTACCACCAACTTGGAAGGTGACTTTTAAGAAGAATGACTATAGCGACATGGTGAAGCTACCTATCCATGACTCAACTGTGACAGGATAATGTTCTGGGATCCAGCATGCCATTATATTCATTCTTCTCAAATGTTACTTTCCAGGCTCTGAGGTAAGCCCACCCACATGAAAGCTCCCATTGGTGAAGAAGGAGCCCCTCAAATACATTAACTAGTCCTGAATAATGCCAATTTCAGTGGCACTTATTTCCAAGGTCATGTTCTTAGGATTTCAGCTGCTGAACATTTTTCAAAAGCTCTGTGGGAGTCACTCTCGGTCAGGTGTTAATTCAAACTAGATATTATAGATTAGTTTGAATATTATTATTATTATTATTATTATTATTATTATTATTATTATTATTATTTGGTTTGCTGCCCAAGAATACATGTCTATATAATGCACACTTCCCATTTTAATCTTCTAGGAAAAGATGCTTCTTATAGTCATTGCCAGCTGCTTTAAATATAATTGGTTTCAATTAACCCCTCCACTCCCATTATTTCACAGCCTCGGAGTATCAGCTATCTATGGCAAGAGCTTCCTCCTCCACCAGTGATAGCTCCATGTTATCGTTTGGAGAGGATTTGACTCGGAAATTGAAAGAGCCATACAGTTTGGCTGATTCTTTGGAGGCCATGAACCGGTGACTCCTGTAGAGTTCGCCTTTCCACATTGACATCATGAGCAAACTGGAGAGCACAACGCCCCCCAGGGTCAAGAGGCAGAGCCCTGCAATCACACACCTGTCCAGGTGAGCCCCAACCTTGGCACTCTCATTCTCCAGTCGCTCCATCTCCCTCGCTGCCACTGTGCTGGGGTCCACAGTCACATCTCGGGGAACTATGTAGGAAATGATCACCAACAAAATTCCAGTCACCAGGAAGAAGATGGCGCTGACAAAGCCATAATCAATGGACTTGCCACCAGAAGTTTCTGAGCCAACCTCGTCATCTTCCTCAGAAACCAATGAGGCTGGATCAAGAGATGGCCAGTCATGGGCCATCTCTTCACAAGGATCAGGATGGATAAGGAGATCCGGGTCTTGGCAGCAGCTCTGGTGGGTTGGGCTTCCCATGTAGTCTAGATTGTTGACATTCTCATCAACACATGTGAAGGAGGTCTCTGATTCACAGCAACAGGCTCTCTTCTGGATCCTCTCTTTTTCTTCTCTTGGGGGGCTGGGATGACAGGCAAGTTCACCAGTAACCTCCAAGGTTAGCGATGATGCAGCAGCAAAGGAAAGCATGTCTTCTTGGGGCACCCTCTGTATGGTCTTGCTGTGCGTTTCATAGTATTCAGCCTCCATGGTTAGTGTTTTAGTCTGTCTGTCCCTTTCATTGGGTTGCCCCTGACATGGGGGACTGTACAAATGCCAGTCTGTGCTGTGGCACCTTTTCATCTGACTGTTCTCCCTGGTAAGGTACAGAAGTTCCACACATGCCATGGGAGCACCACTCCAGGAAACCCCTACTGGCCATTGAGAAGCAGAAGTGGTTGATCAGAACTTCACCATCCCTCAGCAGTAGCAAGGCACATGGAGGAACTTCTCAAGCACTCTTCTCCACTTTCTATAGCCACTGTTCCTTCCATGATTCTGTTCCAGCCGCTACTTAATTAAGCAAATTCCTTTGGACATGCATTTCTTTTCAATCTGTAAATGCAAAAGGGGAAGGGGAAGGGTGGGAGGAGAAATAGCTTCATCGTCCCAAGACATTATTAGACAAAGAGAAGTGTAGCATAAATGTAATACAGACTTGAGTCATTATTCTGATTTTGTCCAGTGTGCATGAGAGTATGTGCATGGTGGTGACGATGGTAGCAAAGGGGGAGATGACAAATGCGATCATTTTAATCAAGCACTTAGAGCTGAAATCCGCTTGCTGATCTAAAAATCTATTAGGAATTCTAATCAACCTTTGACACTGCTATCCAATTATGGGGAAGAAAAATTCACTGGCAGTGGGGGGGGGGGGGGGAGAAGAAAGGAACAATATTTGCAAAAACTGTCTCTCCAGGGCTCAAGGGCAAAACAGTCACTGATCTGAGAGTGCAAAGCCCACAGGAATGACAGACTAAAAAAGTGAGCACCTGCCCAATCATTCATTCAAATATAGAGTCTAATTAGGAAGAAGCTTGATGCAAATCCCTTGTAGCTCAGTAATCCAGGATCTCTATACTCCCCATGGAAATCTGATAATCCCAGGAGAAGGGAAAGCAGCACTTTCTGAAAGCAGAACTCTAGCCCTGATTAAAAAAAAAAAATTGCAATGAAATTATGCCTAGAAGATGGATGATTCCAAGAAACGGATGCTAGGTCTCCTCATGCAATTAGAAGAAACAGGGAGAAAGAGCTGTGGTAAACTTGGGATGCAAAAAGATATGTTCCTTAAAAAGAGGGATGGCAGCAATCCTTTGCAGACTTTTAGAAATATATTTTTATATGGGATTGCAACATCTAAAAAGGTATATGTGTGGATCTGTGCCTGTATGCGCACACGAGTCAGTTGCTTTAGTGTCCTTGATGTATATGTTCATGTTCATACATGGTTGTCAACCTGCATCAAGAATTCACTTGTCATCAATTTAATTGTCATTCATCTTGTTTGGATGTATATTAGATGTTCGAGCACAGCCACATGTAAATGTATGTGCGTTTGTGTGTGTCCATTTCCTTTAGGAATTATTTATATTTTCTTAACTAAGAGTGTGTCATTTTGTCTATCTGTCCTATTGCTTTTAAACAGCTAGAGATGTTAAAATAACTTTTAACTCCATCCAGTCAACCATAATTTAGTCCATGAACCCAACCTTTACACATACAATCAAGAGATACAAGTCGTCAAAATTCCCCATGAGAGACAAGAGTCAAAGGGATGTCTAAATCTTTTACAAAGAGGGATCTAATTCTAGCTGCCTCCAGTTAATTCTATTGATCTTTGAACTGTATGGTAACTTTCTTTCTTTCTTTCTTTCTTTAAAGGAAAGTTACCATGCAGTTCAATGCTCAATACAATTAATCGGAGGCAGCTAGGATTAGAACTTGGTGGTGCAAGCTTTTTTAGCCCTAACTGTCTGAATTTCTGCAAACACCCTGGAGCCCTGACAACAAAGTTACTGGGGCTGGCAGTTATGATAAAGGTGGCATCCACACTGTAGGGATAACCGGTTTGACAGTGCTTGAACTGACCTAGCCCCAGGCTATGGAATTCTGGGATTGGTGGTTTTGTGAAATATTTTGCCTCCTCTGTCAGAGACGGGGGTGGGGAGGCATTTCCTTGGTAGAGGAGGTTTTGCCAGTGCTATCCTCTGAGGCTGAGAGAGTGTGACTTCTCAGCCTTCGCACTTCAAGTGGGATCGAACTGGATTGTTTCTGCAACAGGCAGCTCTTTCTCCATGAGGAGGAGAAGATGGCTCATGATAATTTCCAGAAATGAAGGAGAGAGGGTTAAGAGGTGATATGACAGCCCTGTGTAAGTATTTGAAAGGGTGTCACGCTGAGGAGGGAGCTAGCTTGTTTTCTGCTGCTCCAGAGAGCAATGGATACAAGCTCCAGGAAAAGAGATTCTAGCTCAACATTAGGAAGAACTTCCTGACAGTTAAGAGCTGTTCGACAGTGGAATATGCTGAGAATAGTGGAGTTTCCTTCTTTGTTTTTTATTTTATTTTAAAATAAATGTATTTAACATATAAACATAAAAAAGCACATGGTTTCACAACACACACTTCCATGCATTTACATTCTCTTCTTTACTTTGTGGTCTTCTTAATCTCTTCTCCTCCTTCTCTGATCCTCTCTTCTCCATCTTCTTCCTTCTTCCTTCTCCTATCTTCATGCCTTCCTTATTCCCTCCTCCCTTCTTTAATCCCATCACTCTCTTCTTCCTTATCCTGACCTTCTCTCCTTCCGTACCTTCTCCTTAACTTCCCTACCTAATCGTACCTTTATCTTACATACTTGCACCCTCAGCTGTCAAACAGATTGGAGTCTCCTTCTTTGAAGGCTTTGAAACAGAGGCTGGATGGTCATCTGTCAGGGGTGCTTCGATTGTGAGTCGCTGCATGGCAGAATGGGGTTGGACTGGATGGCCTTTGGGGGACCCTCCCAACTCTGGAACGACTCCATGTCCTTAGAAAGCTTGTCTGGGGGGAGATAGTTTGATCCCTAGCCATCAGGGGAGGAGGACTGAGGAATGCTCATCCAGGAGGGATGCCTCCTCCTTCTCCTCTTCCCAGCCGAAGGCATCCCTCCGTCCTCCTCCCCTGATAGCCAGGGATCAAGCCCTAGAGCTCTCCTCCCCTGCTTTGCCCCAGGCTTTCCCTCCTTCCCTTACCTGCCCCATCCTCCTGGGCTGGTCCTTCGCTCCAGAAGCACTTGTAGCCTCCACGCCTCCTCCTCCTCTTCTGGCCAGAGAGAGATTGAAAGAAAAAGAGAAAGAAAGAAAGAGAGAGAGAGAGAGATTGTGGACTGGGAGGTGCCTGCTGGGAGGAGCCCTATCGGTGCATTCTGGGAGCTGTAGTCCCCTAGCTCCCAATGGGTCTTTTAGTCCCCAGGAGAGCTGCAAGCCAGCAAGGGGGATTTGGGTTTTTGTGTGTATGTTTTGTTTTGCCCTGGAGGGTTGTTTTCCCTGCCAAACGAGGCTGATCAGGGTGTCCTCCTTTTCCAGGACATATCCTCCATTTCCACCTTCCCTCCAGGAGGGAATCCCCAAAGGTCCTCTCATCTGGGCATATTATTATTATTATTATTTTAACATTTCTGTGAGTGGGTTTGGTTTGTTTTTTGTTTTTTTTTGCTTTTATTTGGCCATGTCCTACATTTTCCCCCGGATGGCCCTCCCTTTTCTGGCTCCTTGTCTTCCTTTGTGTTGAAAGGAGGACAAAATGTAGGACACAATCAATGCTAAAAACACACATAGAAAGAGAAAATCAATTTCTCTGATTTCTTTACAGCTCTGTTACATAGACACAATATTTATTTATTTCCAGGATTTATATCCCACCTTTCTCCACAATGGGACTCAAGGCAGGTTACAATATTTATTGTGTGTGTGTGTGTGTGTGTGTGTGTGATGCACCTTGTTTCCAACTGATGGCGACCTTAAGTTTAAAAATATAACTAGAGCAGACACTCGGTATCAAAACCTCTCTGACATGGCGATGTAATAAAAAGCCTGCTTGAATAAAAACTTCATTGTCTGCTAGTGGATTGAAAGCAGGGATGGGGCCAGGCTAGCCCCTGGTGGGAGGGAGTTCCAGAAAGTGGGAGCAGCCACCAAGAAGGCTCTCTCTCTCTCTCTCTCTCTCTCTTGTGCCCTTGCCAAGCAATAGCAATAGCAACAGCAGCTACATTTCTATACCATTTATGCTGAACTAAGCACTCCTTAAGCAGTTTACAAGGTGTTAACTAATGGACCCCAACAATATGGGTACTCATTGTAGCAACCTATGGAAGGATGCAATGCTGAGTCAACCCTGGAGCCCCTGCCTGGGATCAAACTCACAACCTTGTGACTGGGAGTGAGTGGCTGCGGTGCCGGCATTTAACCACTGTGCCACCAAGCCTGCCAAAGTGGCAGGACTGAGCAAAAGGCTTTCTCTGTGAGTCTTAGGGCCCTTGCAGGTTCGTATGGAGAGATACAGTCCCTCACTTCCATGGGGGAGAGAGGAAGTTTTCAATGTAAACTAGCTGATATACTTTCTGACCTCGGGTTCTCAGACTCTGTTCTTGACTGGTTTAGATCTTATTTGCAGTGGTCACAGGTGGTCAGATGTTCCCCTATCTGTTGGAGTTCCCCAGGGCTCTGTTCTGGGTCCCCTTCTGTTTTCTCTCTACTGTCCCTAGGAAAATTCATTAGTTCTTTTGGCTTTTCCTATCATTTGTACGCCAATGACACTCAGCTGTATCTTTCCACCCCTGACCTTTCTCCAAGTCTTGAACAGCAAATTTCACCTTGTCTTACAACTGTCTCTCAGTGGATGGGGCATCGACGCTTGAAGCTCAATATGTCCAAAACAGAGCTGCTCATTTTTCCACCTAAGTCTACTCTTCAACACTCCTTTTCTGTTTCTATTGATGACATTTCTATTCAACCAGTCCAGGAAGCCCGTAGTCTTGGTTTTATTTTTTATTCTTCTCTGTTGCGTACCTCCAGATCCAGACCACAGCTATGGCATGTAGATTCTTTTTATACAATATTGCCAAAATCCGACCATATCTCTCTGCCTCTATTGCCAAGATTCTGGTCCATGCCTTAGTGGTCTCACGACTTGATTTCTGTAACATCCTCCTGGCTGGGCTGCCTCTTTCTCACCTCTGTCCTTTAATTTCTGTCCAGCATTCAGCTGCACGCATTATTACATCTGCCCATTGCTCCAACCATATCTCTCCTTTGTTGTCATCCCTTCACTGGCTTCCCCTCCTTTTCTGTATTCAGTATAAGCTCCTGATGTTGACTTTTAAAGCCCTCTATGCGCTGGCCCCTCCTTATTTATCTAACCTCCTTTCTTCTCGCCTTCCTGCTCGTGCCCTCCGTTCTGCTGTCCCAGCCTAGGATTTTCACTGCCCCATCCTGGATCCATCCCTTTTCACTTGCTACCCCTCACTCCTGGAATCTCCTTCCCCCACGAACACAGCTCATCACTTCTTTAACCAGTTTCAAAACTGAGTTGAAGACCATCCTGTTCAGAGAAGCATTCCCAGGCACTGTGTGACTATTATTTGCTATTTGACATTTTTAATTTGTTGCCTGTTTTATTGAACCCTTTCCTGTATTGTTATGTATTATTTATATGTATTATGCTACTATTTCTTAGATTGTACACTATGAGTAGGTTTACTCGTATCTATTTTATTGTTTGTATGTATAGCACTGTGCAAATCTACAGTGCTATATAAATAAAGTATAATAAGAATAAGAATAAGAATAAGAATAAGAAGAAGAAGCAGCAGCAGCAGCAGCAGTAGGAGGCTTCTGGGGTTGAAGCTCAGCCAGAGCCACACCTTTGTGGGTTTGAACACCCTAGGGAGTGAACCCCATTGACATAGCTGGTTTTGCTTCTGAGTGAACGTAAATATCCTAAAGACACCAGATCCTGTTTGATCTTGGAAGCTAAACAGGGTCAGCCCTGGTTAGCACATGGATGGGAGACTCCTAATGAATACAGGTGCTATGGGCTATATTTCAGAGGAAGGAACTGGCAAAACCACTTCTGAGTATTCCTTGCCTAGGAGAACTCAAGGGCTCCCCCTATGTTGAGAGGTTACTTGAAGGTACATACACAACACACAAACATAGGATAGGATTTCTCTGCAGGAAAAGTTGAAGGTTCAATGGCCAAAAAAATAAAATAATAAAATAAAAAGAAGGGTTTGAATTGTATTCAGCAACTTTCTATCTTTTAAGAACTATGCAGAACTCCAAAGATATGTTAGTCTGTGGAATCAGTATGTAGAGAGATCTTGTAGCACCTTTGAGACTAACTAAAGAATGAAGCTGGAAGCATGAGCTTCCAGTCTACTTTCTCAGACGCATTTGGTGAATTCCGAATGCAACTGAAGAAGTAGACTTAAGTCTATGAAAGATCCTGCTGCCAACTTCTTTCTTTAGTTACTCTCAAAGGTGCTACAAGATCTCTCTCCATACTGTACAGAACTCCAGTAATTTTGCCATCAAGACACAAAGGCATATATATGCAAGCAGACTGGCCCTCCTTTAGGACAGAACTTGGGGCTACAACTCTCATAATTGTTGGGACTTCTGGGAGCTGCAATCTAAAAAGTATAATCTCAAACTTCTGTCACTGGAATATCCACTGAATACATAGTTGATTGTTCAGCCTGTGGACTTTGTTTACATAGAAGTAAGCTGCATTGACTTCAGGGGGATCTACTTTCAGGTAAGCATATGTAAGATTGCAGCCTTAATAGTTGCAGCCACTTTGGGTCATTCACTCTGGTTCAACCTATCTTACCAGGTTTGTGACAATGAAGTATGGGTAGAGAAGAAACAGCTCTAGACATAAGCTCTTTGAGTGAGAAAATAGGATATAAAATTATAGTACACCAATAATAAAAACAATGAGGAAAGAGCTTAAAAGGAAGCATCCATGGTGGATAGTAGCCAACCAGTTTGATTCTCATTTTTGGCAGAAAGGTGAGTCAGAAATCCAACATATAAATAAATAAATTCTCAGCATGCTATTGAATTAAAGAACTCCTCATAGTAAGGGAAACCTGAGAATTGGAAATGGGAGAATGGAGGCTGAGACAGGGTAATGAGAGACCAAGTGGGCAGAAAATAACAGCAAAGCAGTAGCTAAAATGGCAATTATTATTATTATTATTATTATTATTATTATTATGAACGGTGACTCAGCTATCAGGCTTTAAGACAGGGCCAGAGTGTGAAGGTCTTTCCAATCTTTTGTTTTCAAATCATCAATAATAAAGTGTTTGCAGACCATTTTGTGTCCTTTTATAATGACATAATTTGTTCTTCTAAAGTTGTCAGCTGTGGAGGTGGTGAGGGGGAAAAAAGCATAGCAACACGGAGCCTCCTGCAAACCCAAATAAAACTGCGTGAAAGATGAATCAGGCAACATGAAAAGGAGCATTGGTTGAGTAAAAAGACTCCCTGTGTTTGTCTTTTCTTTTTCGGGTGAGTTCATGAACATGTTCACATGCACCTTCATCACTTTGTGGCTGTGGATATATGCAGACATGGATGTGTGAAACAGCCATGGCCACACAAGCAAGGCAGGCAGAGTTGGTGCACAGTACCTCAAACGGCAAAGTTTCTCAGTGGAGGCAAGTCACAAGTTCAGCTTGTAGTCATCAAGTGATAGAAAAGTAGGTGTCATATGTGGCTTCTAAATAACTTAGCAATAAATACATGTGCTTTATGTGCTGTAATCCCTGTTTCAATCCCTGTCACTCATTTACTATTATTTATTCAATTCATACCCTGTCCTTTCTTGTAAGGCCAGTGTGGTGCAGTGGTCTGAGTGTTCGACTATGACTCTGGAGACCAGGGTTTGACTCCTGTTCAGGCTGAGAGTGCCCAAGGTCACCAAGGGGTTTATAGGACCAAGTCGGGATGCAAACCTTCTTCTCCAGAGTCATAGTGCAATGCTGAAACCACTACACCATATTAGCTCTCATATGTTGGTATGCATAACCCGACACAAATATTGGGATAACTTTTCCCTCTAAAATCAGGTCTCATTTGTGTGGTTTTCAGAGTATTTTACAGTGACAGTTCTATTGATTTACAAATCAAAAGAGAATAAAGAGGAAAACAGCTCAGCTCTATCTCTGGATGCCCCAGTGAGTTCATACTTTCCCCTTGTTTGTCATGCTTCAAGAAAACCGACACTATGTAGATATTTTATCTTTTCCCCTTACCCTAGGAATAATGTGTGCCTCATCATTCACTGGAACTGTCAACACATTCACGGCAAAAATGCTTCAGTTTCTCTTTCCTCAGCAATGGGAAAATACATTTTGCTATCAGGATGTTGCATAATCACACAAGGCAAGTTCAACTGGACCAGAGCAACAATCCATCCAGTGTGTATATATGTGTGAATAACTGTGGATATCTTTTAGACTACAGCTCCTAGCATCCTTCACGGTTGTTTCTACTAGCTGAGGCTGATAGGAACTGAAGTCAGTATCTGGAGGTCCCCAGTTGCTCACTCCTAATATGGTCCAAACAGTGTTATTGTTTCTCCTAGTAGCCTTTGGAAGCCCACAAGGAAGTGATAAAGGTGGGATCCATACTGGAGACCACCAGAGCTTTACTCATGTTGCAATTGTTACTCATCCCTGAGTACCTCTGTGTTCTGTGAAATCCTTTTTAGGATTGGGGGATATTCTGTAACACAAGTGGGCAACTATCAGTTTGGGACCATATTGGCCATCCAAGAACCATTGGTAGGTTGCACCCTTCCCAGCTGGTAGGGATAACAGTATATTTATTTTTCATTTATTTTGCTCACAAATGCCCCTCAATATTCTCTAGGGGCCACATGTGCATTCTTCCCATGCTCTTGGCGTCCTAGGAAATTTTAGGGCCAAAAGAGTCCTTTTTCTACAACAGAAAATGAGCTGGAAGTGACATCTATGGTAGTTCATTTTCTTTTTTAAAAAATAAATACTCACCCGGGGTTAAATTGGCTGAGAAATGGGTTTTGTACTTTTATGAGGTATTTAGAATTCTCTGCTGGAGAGTTCTGGTGCTTCTCCAAAATCTAAATCCCAGACATCTATAGGTCGCAAGCATGGTAGTAAAAGTGGATTTAAAGTGTTATAATAGTGAATGTGAAAGAGCTCTGGGTTTTCTAGTCAAATAGGAAGAACACTGAATCTGAACTGCACTTTTACATCAGTTTCATACTATTTTATCCATCATGGCTTCAGTAAGAGCTGGGATTTGTCATTTGTAATGTAGTCAAGTAGCTGTCCATAGTACCAGTTCCATAATTGTGGAACTGTGTAGAACTGTTGGTCCAGAAATAGTTTCAAAAGATTTCCTCCAAGTAAAAATAAAGTATTAGTCTAAACTTTAAATGGACACATAAGAGAAACTTACCTCTCATCATTAGCTTCAAAATAGACAGCTTTGAGCTGGTTCTTTTGTGTTTCTAAGGGCTGACACTCTTTCCTTGAACTCCTATTGCGTATTCATAGCAACCTCAGTTTGCTGTTTTGCAAAATATGGATGGAAGAGAGAGCAGAAAACAGAGCCTAGCAACTGCATGGATACATGGTACAACCATTTCTTGTCTGAGTGTTGGCCTTCTCTTGGGTAGCAATACCATTGATGTTAGGAAGCCTAACATTATAACCAAGATGTGGCAATGGGGCACTAGGACTGGACATTAACAAAAAGTTATCATCTTGATTGTGGAGAATGATAATAGAATCATAGAATCATACTGTGGGAAGAGACCACAAGGGCCATCCAGTCCAACCTCCTGCCATGAAGGGGTGCTGGATGGAATTGGCTGCTTTCGCAATGGGTACAGTGTGATTATTTTACACTACCAGATTCCTAACTTCCTACCATTGTTGCCTTTAGGAGAACCAACGCTCTTGTCTCTGCAGAATATTTCTTAAGGATTTCTGCTCTCAGGGGCAGCATCCACACTACAGGAATAATCCAAAATAATTTTTGGAACTGTAGTTTGTTGTGGCCCCAGAGCAGAGCCAATGTGCATTGGCATTCCCTAGTTGTACATTGGTCCTGTTGTGCATCAGTCAAAGCTCTGGAGCTGCAACAAAGTACAATTCCCAGAATTCCATAGCATTCATGCATGCTCGTCCCATTAAATATAATGGCATGGCAAAATGATGTCCCTTATAAACAATGAAAAATCAAGGTTTGATATTTGAAATTTATACTTTTTTGGAACATTTTCAAACTGTGGATGCTTGAATCCATGTATAAAAAATCCGTGTATAAGAAGGGCAAACTGTATTTGCAGGGTTTTGAACTGTTTTAAACTGTTTACTTCAGGGGTTGGCAACTGTGGGAGGCTAGGGGGCCACATTAGGCCCCCCCAGAAGACTTTGGAAGGACACACATGCACATGCACACACACATCCTGCAAAAATCTCTCCCATCCCAATGTTCCCAAACACCCTCTAGAGGGCATGGCAGCATTCTTAACATTTTTTGGTAGGGAGCCTGGGCCATATTAGTCACAGAGAGGTCTTTTTTAAACAACAGAATGGAACTTGAAGTCACTTCTTATTCACTTTCTTTTCTATGAAAAGGCATCCCCTGCACCTAAGATAGCTGTGGTGTTGGTGGTGGAGAATAAGGCATAAATACTACCCCCTCCCCCAGAAGTCCTTAGAGAACATTTGAACAGCTTGAAAAAAATAATTTCCACCCTCTTTCTTTACCCTTGGGAAGACCTGGCAGGTATCACAAAAATGGCATTGGAGGTTACATATGGCCTGTGGGCCTCACTTTCAAGATGGTATAGAACAAAATCCATTTAAACCAGGAGTGGGCAAAGTCATTCTTGGGTATGAGACAGGGGATAAATATTTAATATTTCATAAATACAACAGAAAAAATAATTGCATTTCGCCAGTACTGATGGCTGAGAATTTTGTTTGGCTTGTTTTTGATCAGAAATTTCCAAACTTGACATAATTCCTCATAAACAAGCTGATGAAGACTTTTAGAATCAAAATCTGGGTGAAAGCAAATTCTGATCACTGTGGTATTGTTTTAAAGATTTTCACTTTCTTATGAGAGGATGCAACATTTTCAAAGCATTCTTTACCACCAACCTCTGTGTGGAGTAAAGGACACAATGCCTCAGAACTAAGAAACAGGTATAACAGAATCACAAAACTTGCTTCAGGATGGGGAAAGTCTGTGCATGCATTGTACCAATTGCCAGTGGTGGCTAGTGGTTTCCATGTCAGTTTGGATTATCCACTCAGGGTTTTAGGCTGATAGTGCTTTAAACTATCTAAGGTGCTAAGAACCTAATTTGGGTTGGGGTTCATCACCTAGCATGGCTCCTTTGAAGTTTAGGCTAGGCTAGTGCTTTTAGACTGGAAAAGGAAATACCATAGTCTTCATCCATCATTCTATGATCCCTTCTGTTTTAGCTACACATAAAGGAGTTTCCTCTAGATGTCAAGAGGATGCATTCTTGGACACATGTTCATCTGATAAAAATACATATGCCCAGCTCATGCTTGTATCCTATATTCCCCCTTCCCCCTTCTTTTAACTTTAGTATTTTTCTTTCTTTCTTTGAATTTACACATTTAAAAAGCCAATACTTTTTTTTAAAGTTCAGACAAAAACCCAGAGTATATTCAGAGTATATGACATGGATGCTACCAAGCCACTACTGTCAATTGCATTGTACCAGTTGGCATCATACTAACTGCCTGGTCCTCACTACTCCTATAATCGTATCCATTTGCTGTAAAGAAAGAAAGGAATTAATGGTGAACTGGTCTTGGAGAGTGGGAAATGGCTAGAGTAGCTCTGAATTGATTCATTCAATTAGTTGTTGAATGGTGTGTCAACACAGAGGTAAGTCCAATGGATTTGAGGGCTGTCCTTTAGTTGGGATGAACATTAGAGTATGAAATGGTTAACTTTGTGTAACTGATGATGCAGGCTGAACTCAATACATCCTTTGCACAATGGGCTTTTTTTGCACAACCACTGACATGCGTGTGACACCAACAAAACTGGGACTAATATGTAAGCTATTGTGAGAACTTTTCCAGCTACTGAGTGGAATATCCATGGTACAAATAAATTATTATATGGCTTCTAACAGACTATGTACCTGTGCTCATAAATTAGGCAGTAACATTTTAAAAACAAAGGCACTCTATTTAGGTGTTTGCAATGACTGAGTGAAAAAAAAGAAATCTGTGAGCCCTATCTCCTCTGTTGTTATTTTCCTTGTATGGATATGAACGATTTAAAAGTTGGAGGTCCATCTCATTATGTTAAACCTCTCTATGAAAGTAGGAGCCTTCATTAATCCAGATTTCCGATCAAATGTCTGTTCCATGTCTGTTCAAGGTTCTCTTCTTGTTGTTCTTGGCAGGTTATCTCCCTCTTCAAACATTCATTATCTTATCCTGAATATGGCTAAAGTTTAATATCAAGTTATACCTTTAAAAGCTAATGATATTTTATCAGTTAATTTTCAACAACAACAACAACAAAAAACTAGTTATGGATGCTTCTGTATTTCTAAAACTCTGCACACATAAAACTATGGATGAGAGAAGAAAGTGAAGATTGCTGTTCTTGACACGCTAACAATACAGAGCCTTCTGTAAAATATATATTGCAGGTGACAGAATGGGGTTTTATATGACTTAATGGGAATTACTAGATAAGAGCTTCAGTATTTTCAAAGTACTCAGGAGAATTACCTTTGTTTTTGACTCTTTGAGATAACTGATGCTGGACACTTAAGCCTCTTGTATATTTATTTGTTTTTTTGCTTCCACTGTGGTTATTTCTAAACCATGATTTACCATGATATCTGAAGGACTAAATTTCATTTTAGTTAAAACTGAGGATAGCCCTGGTTCTAGGATATTTCAGTTCAAATGCCCACTCACTTATAAATCTTTGACTGTGCAAACACCTGACAATATGTGTTTACTCAAAAGTAAGTTCATTTGACTTCAGTGGTGCTTATGCCAAAGTGATTGTGCATAGCTAGGATTGCAGCTCCAGGAATTTCAACCAGTGACTCCATCTCAAGCTAACCTTTGTGCAGAGGTCACATTGAAACATTTGACTCTCTCAGTATTCCTCACCATTGACTATGCCATCTAGGGGATGCTAGGAGTTGCAGTCCTACAACATTTGAAGGCTCCACGGAATTAATGAGCAAAGTGCAGCCTTCCAAGTATGGTTGAGCATTCCACGACACTGGCTATGCTAATTATGGCTGATGGGATCTGTGGTCCTACAATATTCAGAAGGCTACAAATTGCCCAACTCTACTCTATCAGTTCCTTGTAAGGGAGGAAATGAGAACACTCCTCTGCCACCTTGAGCTTGTCTGAGCAAATACAAGATAAGAAAAACAAACAAACAAACAGAACTGCCATAATCCTCCAAACAACATGACTGCTGGCCATGCAGGGATTACAATTCTAGGAACTGTAATCCAGAAAAGTAACTACAGGTCAAGCATTTAACAGAGGTGTTGTGTTGTGTTTCTAATTTATTATGGTTTAAATGTATTTTTAAAATTGCTTTTAATTCATGTTTTAACTTGGATAGATAGATAGATAGATAGATAGATAGATAGATAGATAGACAGATAGATGTTTTAACTTGGCATGGAAACAACAACTACATAGATTAAAACCATGAAACCATTTAAAAATCCAACATAGATGCCAGTTGGGTCTTCAAGGGGAGGGCATTCCACAATCAGGATTGCTGAGCTATGAAGATTCTCTAGTTCCCAGACTGGGGCATCCTCTGAATTAGACTACAACTCTCATCACCCTCAGCTGGCACACACAAGGCCATCCTGAATGAAGCTTGTGCTGATTAGGGATGATGGGAGATGTAATCCAATACATATGGACGGTGCTGGCTTGGGGAAGGCTGGTTTATAGTATCTTGGAGGAGTGCTTGACTGGTTAGTAGGAATCCAGAACCAGGCTACTGCTGCTAGCATGTGAGATCACTGCAATATCTTGTTTCAGATTTTGCTTTTTCTAAGCTATTGGCCTCACAGACTAGAGTTACGCACACATGCTTCTGTTCCAACACTGTCTTTGAGTTTTCACATGCAGTTTCTATGCACTGTTGTTTTGGACACAGCTTAATGTTTCCACAAAGCCCCAGTTCTCTTAATGTGTGCAAGCCACTTGCAACCTTCAGGCAAACAATATGGATTACTGGTGTGGTGAAAAGAAAAAAGGCATCCTATTCTTCCAGAGGGCAAAGCAGTGGATGATTGGTAGGTGGTGGGTAGCAAGTGGATGATGGGTGAATGAGCAAGGGACAAAAGTAAGCTGCATGTCACTAATTCTTCCAGTGCCAAGAACTAAGAGAGTGATGCTTGTAAGTAATAGATGTGCATAATTCTGTTAAGTATAATATCTATACTTCTATCAGGACTCTCTTTGTAGAAAACATGTCAGAGATGAATCAAACAAAGAGCTCTTAGTCTTGCCATTAAGCTTATTACAAAATTGCTTCTGTGCTCCATGGCTAGCCAGCCTCAAAAGAAGAATCATTAGCTAAGTAGTTTCCTAAGCAGAATCTTAACTATTGCTGATTCTAAATTTAGTTATGCATTAGATGGATCTATAGCAAGGTTGCACTATAGAAAACCTCTGATATATATCACCTGGAGATTTATTGCTTTGTTTAACACAAGCAGTTCCATAAACCATGTTTCATTCCAACATTTTTCTCCTCTGGTCTCAGTGAATTCTGCCATCCACAACCAACATCTTGCATGTAATCCTAGAGTATTATCTCTTTTCATTATTAGTTTTAGGGATAAGCTTAATCCACTGTCAATAAAGTGGCAAGATCTGATGTGGGAGTTGTCAGTTGAACTTTGACTACAGATTTCAAGCATCAATCATATCTTGGTTATTTTAATATTGCAGGTTATTCTATAGTTCCTGCTAGGAATATTAACACAGGCCTGCAGTTGGTCTTCTCCCAGGCCAAGGTGAGATAATTCTGAAGGCTGAGGGCAGGCCATAGTTAATTATTTGTACTTGAGTACGGTACCTAAAGGAACCGGATCCTCTCTGATCTTGAAAGCTAAGCAGGGTCAGTTTTAGTTAGTACTTGGATTGGAGACCATCAATGAATACCAAGTGGTGTAGGCTATATTTCAGAGGAAGGACCTAGTAAAACCACCTCGGAGTATTCCTTGCCTAAAATAACTTGATAGAATTTAGGGGGTTGTTGTAAGTCGACAGGCAATTTGAATTTAGACACAACATACAGAGGCTAATTTTCCACCTGCTAGCATATGACTTCCCTGCAAAAACTGAGGCAGCACAATCATAAAGAATATATTTGTTTTTTTATTCCTTTTGGGGACTGATCAAACCAGTTGACATCATACTAAATCCAGCTTTTGAACAGCACTAGAGTAGGTGTGTTGAATCAATAGAATTTACATAAGCAATGGTTTGCCCACATTCAAATTTAGGTCATAAAATATAATATTCCAACCAGTGAGGGTTACTTAGCATCTTATTTTGATGCCATACAAAAGCCTTTTATATTTTCTTAGGCCTCTTAACATCTGATGAAATTGCTTAAGCGGCAGATTTCACATGCTGTTCTGATTTATTGAAGCTTTATTGTGGTTTTCCACTTTTATTGTTTCAATTGTCTCAGATATTGCAAACTGATACAGAGGGACAAGAATAATAACAATAAGAATAAGAGTTTCAAAAGGCCAAAGGGGTCAATTGGCTGATTATAGAAATGAATGGATGTCTGCCAGACCCATGTGACTCACTGTATTATGACCTACCACATGCTTGATAACTCTCCAGTTATTATTTCAGTCTTGGCAGGGGTAAACCTAGCAAGGATTGTACTCTTAGACTGCAACACTATCAGCAATTATCTTGAATTAGGCGAGGGGAGCTGTGTGTCCAGTTTTACACAGGACAGGTCCATAATTCAGTGGTTCTCAAACCTGGGTCCTCCAGTTGGCTTTTACTTCACCTCCCATCAGGGACGTAGCCAAGGGGGGGGGATCTTGGGGTCCGGACCCCCCCCCTTTCCGTTAGATAAAATGAATGGTGTGTGCTGCCACGCCGCCACACCCAAGTCCCATTATAATGGTGGCACTTAGTCTGAACCCCCCCTTCCCAAAATCCTGGCTACGTTCCTGCTCCCATAAAATACAATCAGCTTGGCTAGTGGTCAGAGTATCTAGGAGCACATGCCCAAACCATCTGGAGGAGGAAAGACTGAGAGCCACTGCCCTAAATGAAAGCTTCTTTTGTATCAGAGAAAAACATGTGCTATTAATCTATGATACTATATTTCTGGACTGCAGCTCCCATTATCTGTCTCCTAAGCCCAACCTTCAACACTCCTTTTCTGTCTCTGTGGACAACATTTCCATTCAACCAGTCCAGCAAGCCCGCAGTCTTGGCTTTATCTTTGACTCTTCTCTGTCGTGTATCCCTCAGATCCAGACCACAGCCAAGGCTTGTAGATTCTTTTTGTACAATATTGCCAAAATCCGACCATATCTCTCCGCCTCTACTGCCAAGATCCTGGTCCATGCCCTAGTGATCTCACGACTTGATTACTGTAATGTCCTCCTGGCTGGGCTTCCTCTTTCTCACCTCCGTCCTTTATTCTCTGTCCAGCATTCAGCTGCACGCGTTATCACTTCCACCCACCGCTCTGACCACATCTCTCCTGTGTTGGCATCCCTTCACTGGCTCCCTCTCCCTTTCCGCATTCAGTATAAGCTCCTGCTGTCAACATTGAAAGCCCTCCATGGACTGGCCCCTCCTTACTTATCAGACCTTCTTTCTCCTCACCTTCCCACCAGGGCCCTCCGTTCTGGTAGTCAAGGGTTTCTGTCCCAGCCCAGGATTTCCTCTGCCCCATCCCGGATTCGCCCCTTTTCACTTGCTGCCCCTCACTCCTGGAACCTTCTTCCTCCACAAGCAAGAGCCATCACTTCTTTAACCAGCTTCAAAACGGAGTTGAAAACCATCCTATTCAGAGAAGCCTTCCCAGGCATCGCATAATTGTCGCTTACTATCTGATGTTCTGTTGTTGGCTGTTTATCGATCCATTTCCTGTATTGCTATGTACTGTATATGTATTATCCTACTTGTGAGTATGTATTTTCCCTGGATAATGATTAACCTTCCATTTTGAAGCCAAGCCCTCCCTTCAGTCCATCTGCCTTGGTCCAGGCCTCGGAGGTTGAGAGGAACTGCTGGACCTCTTACCCTTTCCCATCACCACTCCCTTCTCCTTCTCTGTCATGTCTTTTTAGATTGTAAGCCTGAGGGCAGGGAACCGTCTAACTAAAAAGATTGCATGTACAGCGCTGTGTAAATTTACAGCGCTTCATAAATAAAGGTTAATAATAATAATAATAATCATTGGCTATTCTGACTGGGGCTAATGGGCATTGCAGTGCAGCATCTGGAAGGTGTAAGAGAATTCTGAAGAAGATTTTCAAACCAGGAGCCTGGCTTATTGGAATTATTAAATCTGTGATAGAAAACCCTACAATATTTTCCCCACTTGTTTCTAAGGCTTGGAGTGCCAGCCCCTGCCAGATCTACCAGACTGCAAGATTCAAGTCAGTGTTAGTAGTTTTATTTAAATAACATGTCCATCAGAAACCAGGTAAAGTAAGCTCCCTGTCAGAGGATAGGAACAACTTATGGAAAGCAAACTTCTAGTGGTCCTTGGTCTTCTGGGCTATATATATATAGGGAGAGAGTAGGCTGGCCCAGTTCCATCAGGGGCTAGCCTGAAGAAGAAGAGCCCTCCCTCCGGTCCATCTGCCTTGGTCCAGGCCTCAGAGGGAGAGAAGAATGCTGGACCTGATTCCCTCCCCCCCTCACCATTCCCTTCTCCTTTTGTGTCATGTCTTTTAGATTGTAAGCCTGTGGGCAGGGAACTGTCTGTTATCCCCTCTATTGTAAACCGCTCGGATTCCCAGTGATTGGGCGGTATATAAATAAAACCTATTATTATTATTATTATTATTATTATTATTATATGTTGATTCTATTCTTACCTGGAGATTCTAGTTGTCTCTCATCTTGACTGCTCATTAGATATGCACCTGCTTAGGTTTAGAGGGACCACATTCTCTGGGCCCTGTCAACAATGTCTTTGAAAGATGATAAGATGATTGCACCAGGGATTCTACTATTGTTAATTCAAGCTGTCCTATGATTTGGAAGCATGGAATGGCAGAGAGATATTCTTATCCGGAATTGATATTTATGCAATGCTGATGAAGACTATTATGAATCGAAACGGCCACACATTACTCTGAAGGTAGCCGTCTGAAAGATTCCTACCATGGTTCTATTGTTGAAAGTATTCAACTATTGAAGGATATTGCCATCTATGAAATACTATCTTTGCTATGCTACAAACAATTATTCTTACATGTTCTGGATTTGATTGTTTCTACAACCGCAGGATATTACCACTGCTGATATTTTGAAGACTTCACTCTTATCATTGGAACTATTAATTGTCAGTAAAAGGAGTCACTTCCTACAGCTGGCTTAATGTTTATAGTTTATTTAGGACTTGTTTTCACTGTTGAGATTTATTATTTGCTATACATACACACATGTATTTTTTGCAAGAAAACATTATGTCTTTAGTGTAATTATTTCATTTAGCATTGAGGATTTATAGTTTACCTTATTATTTCCCTCCCTTCTTTGTTAGTTTACACTGTAAAATTCCCAGGTTTTAGCATCTCTCTGGGTGTGCCTTCCAGTCTGTCTGATCTAGTGTAGAGAAACTAGCTGAGAGCATGGAAGCATTACTTTTTGGAAGACTACAACCAGCAATGTAGTGAGCTGCTGTTTAATAACTTCTTCTTTTGAAGCTGGAAAAGATTCTTTCTGTTTTTTAGGTAGGCTTCCTTATAGTGGCTGCTTGTCTTCATCAGAAGAGGCCCTTGAAACCCATCAATAACCAATTTCTTGATTTTAATGAAGGCAAATTTACTATGAAAAGAACTGAGGTAATGAACAATATTTATTTTCAGAGCACCAGCCTCCTGCAGATTACCTGTGCCCAGCGGAAGCAATAAAATGTGAAGAACTATTCTTATGCTTTATTAATTATGTATGTCATTTGTAGTATCCTGTAGGAGGACACATCAAGTGCAATTCAGCTCTGAAAGGCATGGCAACCATTACATACGTACAGCAACCAATACATTTTATCTGCATCTCAAAAGGAGTACCAATTTAAAGGGCATGGAACATAGACAATGCTAGTTTATTGCCAGTTTATAGCCATACATTAATCTGAAAATCCTGTTGATAGGGAAAATATGTTTTCCTTTATGTGTGTTAATCTTGGCTTTCATCATATCTTAAAAAATCTTTATAATACCATTGCTTACAGTATGAAAATAGATTTTACTGGATACAGTTTTGTTCACTAAAATGATGAATTAACAAATGTACACAAAGATACTTCTATTCCCCCCCCCACACACACACCTTTTTTAAAGATGAAGCAGATTTCTGTTATATGTGGCGCTGAATTTTGAAGATGTGTGTAATTCTGGTCCTGTATCTATAAGAATCAAATAATTATATGAAATAAGTATTATCAAGTATGGTTTTATATAAATTTTGGGTGCCATGCAGTCTGAAGCCATGACCCCTGACTGACCCCATCGCTAGCCGCCATTATCCCCAAAGCAAGCAGACCACGTAGCCAGCAGCTCTTGCTAGGCATGGTCACAGGAAAAAAGGTAGATTTAAACCTTTCAGCAGCAGTTTGGGAGTTGCTAGACCAGATTCGCAAGTTACCTGAAGCAGGAAGACAATAGCTATAGCTTCCTCGTTAATGAGCCAGTGATTAAATTAACGGCTCGACCATCAAGGTATTTGCTCCCCCTGAAAAGGTGCCAGACCTATGCTTTGTGTATCCATTGTGTAAGTTTCAGCTTAGACAAAGATAAGTCATCAAGCCTTTTGTCCGCCAGGCTGCCATAGCCTGAGTTTATGTTTAGGGGTATATAAGGACCTCGTTTTCAGCCCTTCCTTGGGCTTATAGAGCAGAAGTTCTGAGCCTGAGTTCCTTGCTTGTAGAACACTTCGCTCCGAGCTTGCATTCCTGGAGCCTTGTGCTCTGCTGAAATCACTTGAGCAAAGCCAAGCTCACTGTCTTTTCGGGCCTCTAGTTAGCTTTGCCCACCAGAACTCGGCTCCTAAGCCACCGCGGCCGCCGCAATTCTTTCCCGTTCCTGCGGCTGTGTCTCACTATCCATCCTACCTCTCATCCAGTTCCTTGGAGAACACGTCTAAGGTAAATATTCCCAACAGTGCCTCTATCCTTTTCCTTTACTCCCGAACTCACCCCTCCCTTGCTTTAGCATTGAATGTGTGTGTGTGTGTGATCCCTTTTGTTGTGTAGCTTTAATAAATGTTCACATTTTAATTGCACCTCCTTGGCATCCGAGTCTCTTTCTCTTTGGGGTTGGACTAGACGACCTCTGGTATGCACATAGGGACACGATCCCGCTGTGAGCATTGTTAGGACATGTCTCTCGTATAATTCCCCTAATTCGATCCTTCCTAACATAATGACTCACAGGCAAAGCTATTGTAATTATGCAAAAAGAAATGCCAAATTCAGAAGATTATACTCATTATATAACCTAAGCATATAGTCTGGAATTCTGTGCACTTACCTGCAAGTAAGGATAAAACAAGACAATATATTTAGCATATTTCCTGGAGAGGTGTTCCCTCAAATGTGAAATATTTTTGTTTGTAATAGTACAGTTAGATCTCTTTTTATCCACAGCATCCTTATCCATAGATTCAACCATCCACAGCTTGAAAAATATTTTTAAAATATATAAATTCCAAAAAACAAACCTTGATTTTTGCCATTTTATATAAGGATGCAATTTTACTATACCATGGATTAATGGGACTTGAGCATCCATGAATTCTGACATCCACTGTGGCTCCTGGAACCAAACCACAGTGTATGGACCT
This sequence comes from Sceloporus undulatus, assembly GCF_019175285.1. Classification (NCBI taxonomy): domain Eukaryota; kingdom Metazoa; phylum Chordata; class Lepidosauria; order Squamata; family Phrynosomatidae; genus Sceloporus; species Sceloporus undulatus. The sequence goes on from NC_056525.1 coordinate 226,448,835, forward strand.
TATCACACGTGAGGGGGTTCGCGGCTGAGATCCGCAGTCACTCCTGTTCTAGTAATGCAAAGAGTGATGTTTTTTCACACCAGATCCAGAGTCACTCCTGTCTAGCAATGCGAACTGAGGTAAAAACATGATGTTTTACCATACCTGGCTGCCTTTCTGTTGTCCTTCTGAAGTGAGGGGCAAGCGAAGTCAGTTCGATTCCAAGCAAGTCACATGATGTGGACTCAAACAAAGGGGAGTGAGAGCACATTGTATTACCACACCGGAGGGCTCAACCAGGGACGTAGCCAGGAGTTTAGGAAGGGGGGGGGAGTCCAGACTAAGTGCCACCATTATAATGGGGCTTGGGTGCGGTGGCGCAGCAGCACACACCATTTATTTTTCTAATGGAAGGGGGGTCCGGACCCCAAGAACCCCCCCCCTTGGCTATGTCCTTGGCTCAACTATTCGAATTGTCACCCTGTGGGGAAAAGAGGATGGGGTGGGGCTCCCTCCTCCATCCTCCTTTCCCGCAGGTGACAGGGATCCCTGGAAGGAAGGGAGTGGGGGGGCTGCCCCCTCCCCCTCCCTCCCTTCCTGGGGATGATGGGCATCATCCCCAGGAAGGAAGGGAATGGGGGCTGCCTCCTCCTCCTCCTCCTCCCTTCTCATGGGTGCCAGACACCCGCGGGAAGGAAGGGACGGGGGCTGCCTCCTCCTCCTCCTCTTCCCGGGGCGCTTGCGGTGGAGTACCAGAGCAGTAGGAAAGTTGCATTCCAGACCAGACCAATCTGCAGTGCAATCGAAGGGAGCCTGGAAGCGAATTTTCTGAAGTCACTTTTTTCCCGTTTTTACCAAAATCAGGGGTGACTTTAGAAACACTGCTGAAGCACTTCTCAAGGGGCTCAAGGGGCTCCCATAGAAATCAATGGCGTCTGATAAAACAGTCATTTTATGACCTGAAACCGTATCGTTGGAAGTGCACTCACGTCGGAAATGACCCTGAACTGACCCAGAAAACTGTCATGGCCAGCCAAGATGAGCTCTCGGAGGATGAGGAGGAGGATGAGTCTCCTCCAGAGCAAGGGCTGATTGAGGCTACGCCAGGTGTTAGTTCTGCTCTGCCAGGTCCCAGCTGTGCTTCCCCAGCCCCAGAGCAGGAGGTCCAACCAGGTCCTAGTGCTGAGGAAAAGCCTCCTATGGTGCCACAGCCTAGTGGTGACTCTGGAGACGAGGCGTGCCTGCAGGTGCCTTCTTATCTAGAGAGAAGGGCCGAGAGTGCTTGCAGGCACAGATCCAGGAGGATTGCAGAAAGGCTAGAGGGAGAGTTTCCCTGATTTAAGTGGGAGAGAGGCTTGAGTTTGTTGCTAGAGTTTATTGCATGAGCCCTTGGTGTGATTGCTGTTGCTCTAGCTCCTGACATCTTGTTACCTTGCTACTTTGTTATCTTGACCTCGGACTGGACCTTTGTTATCTCTTGGCTATTGTGACCTCGGACTGTTTTGACCACACTGCTTTCTGGCTTCCTGACTTCGGCTCGTCTTTCGGCACGCTTGACTTTCTGCAACCACGACATCGGCTTGTTTCCTCGGCTTGCTCTTAGACTGCTTCTCCACAAGGTTTGTTTTGCCTACACGTGTTGGCTGCAGGCTTGGTTATCAGCATAAGTCAGAGATTGCTGGCAGCAATCCCGGACAAAAGCCACCCAAAAGCTCTGTGTGATATACTCCTATATCAAGCGCCTACTGTATGGCTTGGGTCCAAACTATCTTCAGGACCACCTTCTCCCCTACAATCCTTCCCCGCACACTCCGCTTCTCTGGGAGAGGCCTACTTCAGCCACAAAAATCTAGGCTCTCGGCTATCTCCAAAAGGGCATTTTCCATCGTTGCGCCCAGACTGTGGAATGGCCTGCCGGATGAGATCCGTCTACTTACATCCTTAGACAGCTTTAAAAATGCTGTTAAGACGAATCTCTTCCGGCAGGCCTTCCCAGAATAGAGAACCCGACCTTAGAAAAACGTCTGGGAATAAGATACTGCCGCTCCCATTGATTGTTTGCTGAGTGATGTTGTTGACCTTCTGGTCAGTTTTTAACTTGTACTTTTTTTTTGTTTTTGTTTGTTTTTAAATTCTGCATTGGATTTAATACTTTTTTAAGGAGGGGAGAGCACCAGGGATTTTATATGTGCTGTTTTTTTAACTTTGTTAGCTGCCCCGATTGTTCTCAGGGGTGGGATACAAATAAAATGTTATTATTATTATATTATTATATGTGATATTCCTCATCTATATACTTTATTTTTAGGATATTATTTTGTGATTGGTTATTAGAAAGTAAACATGGGACTTTATCACACACAACTTTTAAACCATGATTAAAGCAGGGAAAAGAAACATCTTTGTCAATACTTATCACATGATATCACCTCAAAGTGTGCGGCTGCTTCTCTGAAGCATAGTTCAGGTGTCCTTCTTCATTCATGGGGAAGTCCTGGGAATAGACTCTCAGTTGCTCATGCATTCCATTAGCCCTGCTGTGTGATAAGGATTATTTCTGCAGTGTGTTTTGGACCAATGGGCTTGAACATACAGGCCAAAATAAAGCTGCATCGGGTCACTTTGGAGGTATGCTGTTTAAATACTGCATGCATCCTAAGAGGCCAGAAGCCACACCAAAGTCACGCTCCAGTCCTAAGGACTAGAGTACAGCTTCTGGCCTCTTAAGATGTGTGTGTCATTTACACAGCATATCTCCAAAGTGACCTGAAGCAGCTATATTTTGGCCTGTCTGTTCGGGCCCAAAGTCTCCAGCTGCAGACCCAGCATTGGGCAGTTATGGGGGCTCAGTGCCAAGTTGGGAATCAAACCCTGGCCTCCAAAGTCACAGTCCAACACTCAAACCACTACACCATGCTGTGCCATAATGGCTAAATTTAGTTTTAAAAAACCCCGAACAACAACAAAACCTGAAAGGCATGCTGATTAAAGGCATGCTGGGAAGGAGGCAGGGTTCAGGAGGAGTCTGGAAAAGAGAATTTATGCCACAGCCTTGGTAGTGTTAATGGAAAGATGGTGTGATAAGGAATGCTCCCAAACCAGTATGTATCCAGTTTCTTTCTCCAACGTGACTGAGGTGAAAACAGGGCTTATGTGATAAATTCCATGGACTTAATTGGCACATCTGATTAGTGAGTCACAAATCTTTGAGGAAATGACAATATTGGAATGAAAATATCTAGTTTGACTCTACATGCATAGGATTCCACCGTTATTATCTTTTGCATAGCTCATGCTTTTACAAAGTTTATTTCTTTTCTGCTTCTCATGGGGCAGGGCAAAGGGCCTTGTAAGGAGCATTGTAGGGGAAGGAACTCTTACCTGATGAAATCATTTACTCATTCTGCTGGCATCTGAGCTTTCATCAGGCAGGTATCATCTGCATAGAATATCAGTCATAAGGTCTGGGAGCCCCAGTCATAAAGGTTGGGAGCTCAGATTCCCTGATGTGTGGTGTGAGACTTTTGTGGCACATTCTGCAACTTCCTACTAAAAGGTTAAGTTCTGTATATCATCAGAATGGGCCAGAGAGCTTTAGCATTGGCTAGCTGGGCTCTGTGAATTTTCTCTGACCTAACAGTTAATCCACTCATCTACTATAGCTGAATGTTCTCTGCACCTCATCTGTTTTAAGAGCAGCTATGTCTCCTGAGGTGCTCTTTACATCCTTTCCCTCCTTATTCTCCTTATTCTGCTCTTTACATCATTTCCCCCCTTATTCTGCAATCTGTTAATCTTCTTCTTTCTCCCCCACTCTTCCCTCCTTCAGTTCTACACTTGCCATGGGAAACATAGGATAGACTTGAGTAGCCATACAAATACACTCAGAGCACCAAAGTTTCCACCACCCACCCACCCTAGATCTGTTGGTATGATTGGCCAGTAAGGTGGCACCATCCAAAACTAGTATTGACTGGCAAGGATAAATCTTCAAATACTTCACAAATTTGAAAGAATAGCTAGGCATAGCAGCTCCAGTTTTTAGGTGAACTTGGCATATATCCTTCAGTGTAATAGGAGTTGGAGAGAAATGAAAAGCAGGTGACGTCATAACAACCAGGAGTTCTACACAGAAAAACAGAAGAACTACCTCTACTCTTAAAGAAGAGATTTTTCAATATAAGATAATTTTAGAAGAAAATTGTCAGCTATAGATCAAAGATATCTTTTGCCTAAGGTTATTCATACTCCCTTAGGCAAAAAATAGCAATCTCATAATCAAGTGTCAAAATAATTCCTCTTTGGATGCAACTTGATGGCTAAAATCAACAGGTTCTTCTAGCCAATGATGCATGAAATCAGATTTTGCCAGAGGCCTTGAATGTGTTTTGCTTAGGAACAGTCATAAAAGACATTAGCTTTTTCTTTGAAGAGTCTGAGGCTCTTTATTCCCTTTCTGTTCAGGAAGGCTGATCTATGGAAAGTTCTTGTAAATTGCTTTTTTATGAATTTCTTGCAAAGTTGTCACACGTCCCATTTTTACCTGGTTGAAAGAAATGAAACACATGAAAATGTTCATAATCTTTTTTGTGTTACATCATCATCATGCTTATGGTCACCATTATGATCACAGTAAAGCACAATAAAACAAAACATTCTGTTTCAGCAGCCTGCTTACTTGTATGCAAGAGGCCTTTCTTATTTGTAGATTCATAGAATCATGGAATCTTATTTATTTATTTATTTATTTATTAGAGTACTTATACCCTGCCCTTCAGCCCTAAAAGCTATCAGAGCGGCTTACAATTATTATTTTTAATTAGACGGTTCCCTGCCCTCAAGCTTACAATCTAAAAAGACACGACACAAAAGGAGAAGGGAATGGTGGTGAGGAAGGGGATCAGGTCCAGCAGTTCTTCTCTCTCTCTGAGGTCTGGACCAAGGCAGATGGACTGGAGGGAGGGCTCTTCTTCTTAGGAATCTTATAGTTGAAAGGAACCATAAGGGCCATGTAGTCCAATCCCTGCACTGTAGGAATATATAACTAAAGCATTCCTGAAAGATGTCCATTCAAACTCCAAAGAAGAAGTGTCCAACCCCTCCTTCTCCTAGCTTCGGGGAGTCTTTCCATTGTCAAATGCCTGATAGGCTCTTCAGGTTGATGGGACCAAAATTCTTGACTGCAGACATGACATTGGATTTAGGTCCTAGTTCTCCTTCTCCAATGCAGGTCTCCCCTAAGAATTATCGCATCTACCCAACCTAGATCCTCCAAACTCCTTGCACGGATGGTGATAACATCTGTAGTTGGACCTCCTTCTCCTTAACATTCAAAGCACCTGCTTTGCTCTCAAAAAATTATCCATATTCATAGGAGGACAGCATTTTGATTGATTAGCTTTTTGGAAGTCTTGTCAAGGTTGCTTAGAACATTAAATGAGTGTTCCCTGGATTTTTTTTAGAAAACTAATTAAAATCTATGAAGTCATAACATTCTTTTCTTCTCTGAGATACACAAAGAGAACTATGAATGTCGGTTCACTGCTACAGCATTTACATGCAGGCACCTCATACAGAAAAGAAGGAAAAGCATCTTTCTTTGCAAAACATTTAATTGAAACACTCCTTATTATGTTTCTTATGTTGAACTGCAACTGTGAGCAACAAAGAGAACTCACAGAGGTGTGGATGAAAATCTGGCTATAAAACATGAATGGCAAGAGATGTCTTAGATGGCAAAAGTGATGATGTCTTTGTTCAGAATGGTGCTAAAAACAACTATTAGTGGCACCCCCCCAAATAACCCCCCCAACACACACACATTTCTTGTATCTCAGCCACCACCACTGGTGCAACTCCCATCTTCATTGCCTACCTTCGTTCTTTGTCATGCCCCTGTTAGAGGACTCTTCCAGAAAAGACAAGCTCAAGCACGCCAAGCATGAGGAAAGAGTGAAGCTCACTGTCTGTGTAGTCCCAGCCCCTTTGGGATACATCCCTGAATAGTCCCAACATCGGCTAAAGAGACAGGACCTCCTCTCATGTTGAGAGATTGATGATGAATCATAGAATCATAGAGTTGGGATCCAGTCCAACCCCCTGCCATGCAAGAAATCTAAATCAAAGCATCCCTGACAGATGGCCATCCAGCCTCTGTTAAAGACCTCCAAAGAAGGAGACTCCACTACACTTCGAGGAGTGTGTTCCACTGTTGAACAGCCCTTACTGTCAGGACGTTCTTCCTAATGTTGCGGTGGAATCTCTTTTCCTGTAGCTTGCATCCATTGCTCCAGGTTGAAGGCATGGTCTCAGCCAGGATATGGAGAGGAGTGGTTGGTTCCAGGAGAAGTCTTCTCAAAACTTCTGCAGTAAGAAAGGTCTCCTCAAGTGAAAGATCCCTACCTCAGGGAAACTTTAAGCCGGAGGGCTTGCAGCAGAGTTCTGGGTATTGCTCCACCATACAAATTTCAGTTCTGGTTCAGTGATGTTTGATGGTTATCATGTCAGTTTGGTGGTGAATATGTTCTATGTTTCATCTATCCAAAGTGCTGAAGGTTCAGCACCTTTGGTAAAGTTTAAACGAAAACCTAGCATGGGGCCCATACAGAAAGACCAAAATAAAGCTGCTTTGGGTCACTTTGGAGGTATGCTGTTTAAACGATGCATGCATCCTAAGGGGCCAGAAGCCACGCCAAAGTCATACTCCAGTCTTAATAACTGCTTTGACACAGCTTCTGGCCTCTTAAGATGCATGTGTCATTTAAACAACATACCTCCAAAGTGACCCAAAACAGCTTTATTTTGACCTGTCTGTCTGGGCCCATGGATTCACTGCCCCATTGACCTGAAAGCCATTGGCCACCACTGTTGAGGACAATATCTGCAGCTGGACCATGTCAGCTGTAGTCTTTGCAAATCATGCCTCCTGTTTTGATTGCTTATCTAGCACTTGACCTTGAACCTTGTAAATGCTAGATCTGGCACTGTGTTTTGTTTTCATTGTGGAACTCTTTGTTTTTTATTTTCTTTGCCTTCTCCTTCTTTGCCTTAGGCATTCATGACCTTGCCCTGCTATCAACTTGAGTTGCCAGAATGAAAAATATGAATAGCTCATCTACCTTTAATGGTTGTGTAAAGGAGGGAAATTCTGCAGGCATTGTTATCACAGAAACAGGAAACAATCACCAGGTCAATATTAGGGGAGCAACACATATATAGATAGTCCAGATGGGGGGATTCTGGGTCAATAGTCCAGTCAAGGTCAACTAGCCACATCTTGCAAGTCAGTCCAAATAATAGGAGGGTTGCCAGATTGAAACCTGGAGAGGACTCTTATACTTCTACTGATTTTTTTAGAAGAGGAGATATCAGCAGGTGGGCTTGTTACCTGTTTCTGTGATAACAATGCCTGCAGAATTTTCATCTTCTACACATCCATCAATGTATATAGTAAGGAGTAGGCATTTAGAATTTTGCAGGAAGAGGACGATCAAACTTCCCCCTTGATTCTACTTGCATTCAGTGGAAGTACATCACTAGATACCAGCAAACATGAAGACCCCCCAGAATTGAGGAGAACACTTAAGGATAATGCATATTATCTGTGATTAGCATATTTCCCTTCTCACAATAAGGCTTCATCAGAGATACATTCTTCAGTAATCAGACTTGCAAATTACGTCCATGTTTACTTTCCAATGATCTGTCACAAAACAGAGCATGTTAAATGCCAAAAAAGCAGCTGAGGAGGACAACTGCCCACTACTGCATATATCTTTCACCACTTGCAGGAGCAACTCTTTTAAATACATGCTAAGTATATCACTTAGTTTTATGCCAAGTTTTTTAGGGTTTCAGTGGCCTAACTGAGAAGTGGGAGAAGGAATAATTTGTTTTAAAAACAATTGTAATTATTCAAAAAAAGCAGTGTGTCAGAAACCTTTTTGGTCTACTCCAAATCTCTCAGGATTATTATGCTAAATCAAATCCAGCTTGACCATGTGCCTGTCCCTAATCTATATAATGTTATTACCCAAGGCAGTTCTATTTCACAGTAGTGTAAGTCCCAGTGGAAGGTGGAGGGAGGCAAGTTTCTTTGAACATGGAAAACTACATTCTGATTAACATAAGCAACTTTAAGGAATGAATAGTGCTCCATTACATTCATAAGCGTATTTTATTATTCAGTTTAGTTCCCCTACAATTGCACTAGAAATTTGTGTAGTTTGTGATTACTGAGTGTTCCAATTAATAGTTATTGGTATGCTGTACTTATTGTTGTTGATTTGAGGTTAAGGAGGGAGGGGGATTGTGGGATTTTATTCTGTTTTATTGTATGGATTTTACTGATGTAAGCTGCCTCGATCTTGTTGGAGAGACGGGGTAGAAATAAATATCATCATCATCATCATCTGTCATCCCGCTTTTTCAGCTGCATTAAAGATGTCCCAGTTTCTCCATCTTTCTCCTACTTTCCCCCTTTGTCTTCAGTTTGCTTCAGTTGCTGTAAACTGAGTTGAAGGTACAAAAGTAATTCGTACTCAATTAATTCCGCAAAGGAGACAGGAAGGACATTATCACACTACACTGTTTTTATTGTTGTGTTTCCATGTCGTTTCTCACTTATGGTGATCCTAAGGGAAACCTATCACAGTGTTTTCTTTGTGAGTTTCTTCAGAGGTGCTTTAACATTGTCTTCCTCTGAGACTTAGAAGCTTTTCATAACAGTGCTTACCGTGTAGTAAAGCGCTGGTAAAACGCTAGTAAAACATTTAGGAAGTATGTGTGTCTGAAAGCCTGACATGCTTCCTAAACATCAGAAAATCGCCACCTCACCTCTAGGATCCCTGAATCATTCAGGGAGCAGTCATTTCCCATGAATGGAAACTTTGCATTCATGGGAACTGACTGTTCCCCAAATGATTCAGGGATGCTGGAGGCAATGGGATGATTCCCTGACATTTAAGAAGTGTGTCAGGCTTTCAGGCACACACACTTCCTAAATGTTTTACTGGCGTTTTACCTGCAGTAAAGCACTGATATGAAAATCTTCTTAGAGACTGTGACTTGCCTAGGATCACTGAGTGGACTTCATGGCCCTGGTGGTGCAGTGGCTAAATGCCTCTGCTGTAGCTACTCACTCACAAATTGCAATGTTGAGAGTCCAGTACCAGCCAAGGGCACAAGCTTGACTCAGGCTTGCATCCTTCCGAGGTCACTGAAATGAGTCCCCAGCTTGTTGGGGGCAATTAGCTTACACATTGTAAACCACTTAGGGAGTGCTTATGTGCACTGATAAGCGGTATGGAGATGTACTTGCTATGGCCAAGTAGAGATACAATCCCTGTTCTCCAAAGTCATAGTCCAGAGTTCAAACTACTACAACATGCTGGCTCTCTTTAACTGTTATGGCTGCCTTCCGTAGATTTGTAGTTTGGTAAGGCTTAAGAGATATCTGGCTGAGAATTCTAAATGTTCCTTCCTAAACTACAAATCCCAGGATTACACAGGAGGCAGCCATAGGAATTAAAGTGGAATATTAGCACTATAAAAGTGTAATGTGATATTGTCCAAGAGAAGGGGCAGAATCTTGCCCTTCCTTCTAAACTCTGGTGAAAGTAAATTGTTGCAGCCTCTCCTAGCTTTCATGCTCTTCCTCATTAATAAATATTGCTACCATGATCACTTGTTACTTGGCCACAAGTCTCCCAGTTTTCATTTGTGAAATCTTGGGAGTATTATCATGGTTGGTCAGTGTCAAAGTATGCAGAGAAGATTAGGGGGCACACAGCTTCCTGGAGAAGTAGATCACTGAAGGTGATGTGAAAAGTTGTACAGAAGGTTGTAACTGGAGAGTCTCCTTCACAAGCCACTGGCTATGCTGGCTGAGTGATGCTGTAGTCCAAAAAATAACTTTCTCCAGCTCTGCCTATGTCTATGATCTTTGGAAATTTGCCTTGAGTCTCCTTGCCTTGAGTCCCATTTAGTTGAGTGTCTTATGGAAGCTCTCTGATTGCCCTCTGGGCCAATTAATTCAGATATTGTAATACACCAGCAATTGATGACAGGACGAATAGTTTGTGAGTCATGCTGTAATCTGTGAGTTATGCAAAAATTACTCAGTAAAATCTCTCATGCATTTAAATCATTTCCAATGCCCTTCCACTTTGTATAGCTATACATAAGTAGTCTATGAAAGGATGATGTCATGATGCAAAATGAGATAAAGGTGATGTGCTGGGCATATTTAGTTAATGGGCACTCACAAGAACTGCATTTCTATTAGCAAGGCAAAATATAATTAATAATGATGGGAAGTGAATTTCTTTAATGTCTTTTTTTGAAAGAAGTTTGATTTGGAAAGAGTAGGTCCAACAAAGTGAAGGTTGTCTCCTTTGCTAGCTTTCCCTCACAGTAAAGTAACTCAGGTTTTTGTTCAAGTATGGAAGCTTCCTGTTCTTGAAAATTGATGAGCTAAACGCAGCTGGGAGATGGGTTGTAGTCACCCGGCAGCATCAGCGGTGTTCTGGCATGCGATAAAATCTGATAGCAACTCATAGCATGATCTTATCCCATCAGGGATAGGATGCTTTATTTTGGTATGCAATTATCTCCTAAGATAGTCAGGGAAAGGCTGTCTCTCAATCCCACCTCCATCGCAGGCTTGCTTAGTGAGGACACAAGTGAAAGGCTTCTTGGTGGCTGCTCCCGCCCTTTGGAACTCTCTTCTGTGGGATGCTAGACTGGCCCCTCCCTCTTTGCCTTTTGATGACAGGCTAAGACATTTTTAATTAAGCAAGTGCTTAAAACATAAGCATGCCATGATGGTTTTTATATTGAGCATGTATTGTATATTTGTCATACCTTTTAACATCTGTTATACGCTGGGGTTTGGTTCCAAGATCCCCCGTGGATAACAAAATCTGTTTATGCTCAGGTCCCATTAAATATAATGACATAGCAAAATGGTGTCCCTTATAAAAATGGAAAATCAAGGTTTGATATTTGAAATTTATACTTTTTTTGGAACATTTTCAAACTATGTATGCTTGAATCCATGTATAAAAAATCAGTGTATAAGAAGGGCTGACTGTAATGTTTTTTACATCTGTGAGCAGCCTTGGGTCCCTTCAGGGAGAAAGGCAGCATATTAAATAAATAAATAAATAAATAAATAAATAAATAAAGGGTCCAGGGTCCAACCTCCCCCACCCCTGGCAAATCCAAATACCTGCTTTCTTCTGAAATCCTTCTCAAAATCCCACTTCCTGTCACCATTCTGAGAGTGACTGCAGATGAAAATGGAGGTTTTCGGGGGCGGAGGTCTTTTTAGATTGTAAGCCCGAGGGCAGGGAATCGTCTAACTAAAAGATTGTATGTACAGTGCTGTGTAAATTTACAGCGCTTCATAAATAAAGGTTAATAATAATAATAATACAGGGTTTTGCAGTGAGGGAGTTTTTACCTGTTTTCAAGCATGTGGGCTTGAAGGGGGAAAGTGAGTCTACAGATTTAACAAGCAAAAGTAAGACTTTTCATCTCACTATAAGGGATAAAAATAAACATCTTTGAGAAGAGCGTAAAGTGTGTTCTTTCACCCCTCTGAATTTAAAAGATGAAAACATTTGTAGAATAGCTATATTTTAAGCCCTGCTTCTCCCATAATTAAGATGCCACTGAATGTTGCGGGAGTGACAAGTGTCAGGTTTTCTTCCTACTTCTGGTTTCTATCTAGCAGCAAGCCTATTTTCATGGTGATAGAAGGGGCTGAATTTTTGCAGAAAAACACAGAGCAACACATTTCTCTTCCTCTTGTCAGTCGCTCAGCCAAAGTCAATGAAATAGCTTAGGGGTCAGCAATGTATGGCCCGCGGGCCGGATCCAGCCCGTGGAGACCATGGGACTGGCCCCAGCCCAGCCCTGCCACCAATTGCCACCCCCCTGGGGGCTGCCGGCAATCACGCCAATCGGCCTCTTCTCCTCCCGGCCCTGTGAGGCGGCCTCGGCCTTCCCACAGGGCGGGGAGAGGCTCTGGGGCCGCTAGAAAACGCTGCCCTCCCAGGCCTCTTCCGCCTCCTCTGCCTCCTCCGTCCCGTCCCCAGTCCGGTGCGGGGCATGGAGGAGGGGGGAGGAGGAGGAGGAGGAGGAAGAGGAGGAGGAGGAGGGGGGAACAGAAGGAGGAAGAGTAGGATGAAGAGGAGGAGGAGGTGGTGAGTGGCCAGAGGCCTCTGGCTACAAGGGTTTTTTTTTAATTTTAATTTTTGCTGCTTTTAATGCTAACAACTCTCCTTTGTTTTGACAATGATAGTGTGGTGGTGGTGATGATGATGAAGATGATATGAGTCAGCTTCAGAGGCATGTAGGCACTGTTTCAGAAGCCGAGAGAGTGTGACCTTCCAAAGTGTGTTTTGGGTGCTTTTAATGCTAACAAGTCTCCCTTGTTTTGACAATGATAGTGTGGTGATGATGATGATGATAATATGAGTCAGCTTCAGAGGCATGCAGGCACTGTTTCAGAAGCCGAGAGAGTGTCACCTTCCAAAGTGTGTTTTGGGTGCTTTTAATGCTAACAAGTCTCCCTTGTTTTGATAATGATAGTGTGGTGGTGGTGGTGGTGGTGGTGATGATGAGGATGATGATGATGATGATGATGATGATGATGATGATGATGATGATGATGATGATGATATGAGGGAGGGAGGAAGGCCTGGGGCCGCAAGAGCCGAATTGGAGCCTGCGGAAGTGGCCTGCCACCGCCGCGGGCTCCCCCTAGGGCCCTTGCGGCCCCAGGCCTCTCCCTCCAGAGGGAGGCCTGGGGCCTCATGGGCTGCGAAGGGGCCCATGGAAGCGGCCTGCCGCCTCCTGGGCTCCTCCACGGCCCTTGGAGCCCTTTCGGCTGAAGGGAAGAGCTGAAGGGAAGGACCTGGGATGGGTGCCCAAGCCCTTCCCTTCGGCCTCCCTCCCCTTCGGCTGAAAGGGCCCCTTGGAGCCCGTTTGGCCAAAGGAAGGGACCGAGGAAGAGAGGGAGGGCATACGCCTCCTCCTCCCCACGGGGCTTCGGTGGAAGCTCCGCCCCGGCATGCGGCTCCGCCTCCGGAGGGTGGAAGCTCCACCCCCCGGCTTCGGCCCCCCAGTTGTCTGAGGGACAGCAACCCGGCCCCCAGCTCAAAAAGGTTGCCTACCCCTGAAATAGAACATCTGGCTCTCTTTAACTTGGCGCCTTCCGTAGATTTGTTTTGTAAGGCTTAAGAGATATCTGGCTAGAATTCTAATGTTCCTTCCTAAACTACAATCCCAGGATTACACAGGAGGCGCCATAGAATTAAGTGGAATATACACTATAAAATGTAAGTGATATTGTCCCAAGAGAGGGCAGAATCTGCCCTCCTTCTAAAACTCTGGTGAAAGTAAATTGTTGCAGCCTCCCCTCCAGCTTTCTCTCTTCCTCATATAAATATTGCTACCATGATCACTTGTTACTTGGCCAAAGTCTCCCATTTCATTGTGAATCTTGGGAGTATTATCATGTGGGTCATGTCAAGTATGCAGAAAGAGTAGGGGGCACACAGCTTCCTGAGAAGTAGATCACTGAAGGTGATGTGAAAAGTTGTACGAAGTTGTACTGGAGAGTCTCCTTCCAAGCCACTGGCTATGCTGGCTGAGTGATGCTGTATCCAAAAAAATAACTTTCTCCAGCTCTGCCTATGTCTATGATCTTGGAAATTGCCTGAGTCTCCTGCCTTGAGTCCCATTTAGTTGAGTGTCTTATGGAAGCTCTCTGATTGCCCCTGGCCAACATTCAGTATTGTAATACCCACATGATGACAGGACGAATAGTTTGGTGCATGCTGTAACTGTGAGTTATGCAAAAATTACTCAGTAAAATCTCTCCATCATTTAAATCATTTCCAATGCCCTTCCACTGTGTATAGCTATACATAGAGTCATGAAGGATGATGTCATGATGCAAATGAATAAGGTGATGTGCTGGGCATATTAGTTAATGGGCACTCACAAGAACGCATTCTATTAGGCAAGCAAATACAATTAAAATGATGGGAAGTGAATTTCTTTAAGTCTTTTTTGAAAGAAGTTGATTTGGAAAGAGTAGGTCCAACAAGTGAAGGTTGTCTCCTTGCTAGCTTTCCCCACAGTAAGTAACTCAGGTTTTGTCAAGTATGGAAGCTTCCTGTTCTGAAAACTGATGAGCTAAACGCAGCTGGGAGATGGGTGTAGTCACCCGGCAGCGTCAGCGGTGTTCGCATGCGATAAAATCTGATAGCAACTCATAGCATGATCTTATCCCATCAGGGATGGATGCTTTTTTTGGTATGCCATTATCTCCTAAGATAGTCAGGAAGGCTGTCTCTCAATCCCCCTCCATCGCAGGCTTGCTTAGTGAGGACACAACGTGAAAGGCGCTTGGTGGCTGCTCCCGCCCTTTGGAATCTCTTCTGTGGGATGCTAGACTGCCCCTCCCTCTTTGCCTTTTGATGACAGCTAAGACATTTTAATTAACAAGTGTTTAAAACAGCATGCCATGATGGTTTTTATATTGAGCATGTATTTATATTTGTCATACTTTAACACTGTTATAATTTTAATGTAATTTAATCATTTTTAGATAATTAACTGTTTTAAATTATAGTACAGGACCCTTGTTATACGCTGGGGTTGGTTCCAGATCCCCGTGGATAACAAATCGTTTGCTCAGGTCCCATTAATAATGACATAGCAAAATGGTGTCCCTTATAAAAATGGAAATCAAGGTTGATATTTGAAATTTATACTTTTTTGGAACATTTCAAACTATGTATGCTTGAATCCATGTATAAAAAATCAGTGTGTAAAAGAGGCTGACTGTAATGTTTTTACATCGGAGCCCTTGGGTCCCTTCAGGGAGAAAGCGCATATAAACAAAACAAACAAATAATAATAATAAAGGTCCAGGGTCCAACCTCCCCCACCCCTGGCAAATCCAATACTGCTTTCTCTTCGAAAATCCTTCTCAAAATCCCACTCCTGTCCCTTCTGAGAGTGACTGCAGATGAAAATGGAGGTTTTCGGGGCGAGTCCTTTAGATTGTAAGCCCGAGGGCAGGAAGTCGTCTAACTAAAAGATTGTATGTACAGTGCTGTGTAATTACAGCACTTCATAATAAGTTAATAATAATAATATACAGGGTTTGCAGTGAGGGAGTTTTACCTGTTTCAAGCATGTGGCTTGAAGGGGGAAAGTGAGTCTACAGATTAACAAGCAAAAGTAAGACTTCATCTCACTATAAGGGATAAAAATAAACATCTTTGAGAAGAGCGTAAAGTGTTTCTTTCACCCCTCTGAATTTAAAAAGTGAAAACTTGTAGATAGCATATTTTAAGCCCTGCTTCTCCCATATTAAGATGCCACTGAATGTTGCGGGAGTGACAAGTGTCAGGTTTTCTCCTACTCTGGTTTCTATCTAGCGCAAGCCTATTTTCGGTGAATAGAGGGCTGAATTTTGCAGAAAAACACAGAGCAACACATTTCTCTTCCTCTTGTCGTCGCTCAGCCAAAGTCATGAAATAGCTTAGGGGTCAGCAATGTATGGCCTGCGGGCCGGATCCAGCCCGTGGAGACCATGGGACGGCCCCACCCAGCCTGCCGCCAATTGCCCCCCCCTGGGGGCCGCCGCAATCAGCCAATCGGCGCGATGCCGGCGGCCTCTTCTCCTCCCGGCCCTGTGGGCGGCCTTGGCCTTCCCAGAGCGGGAGAGGCTCTGGGCCGCTAGAAACGCTTGCCCCCCCAGGCCTCCCCGCCTCCCTCTGCCCTCCTCCGTCCCGCCCCAGTCCGGCCGGGGCATGGAGGAGGGGGGGAGGAGGAGGGGGACAGAAGGAGGAGGAGGAAGAGGAGAGGAGGAGGAGGAGGAGGAGGAGGAGGGGGGGAACAAAGGAGGAAGAGTAGGATGAAGAGGAGGAGAGGTGGTGAGTGGCCAGAGGCCTCT
This sequence comes from Sceloporus undulatus, assembly GCF_019175285.1. Lineage (NCBI taxonomy): Eukaryota > Metazoa > Chordata > Lepidosauria > Squamata > Phrynosomatidae > Sceloporus > Sceloporus undulatus. Next base: position 226,464,793 of record NC_056525.1, read on the forward strand.
GGCTACAAGGTTTTTTTAATTTTTATTTTGCTGCTTTTAATGCTACACCACTCTCCTTTTTTGACATATAGTGTGGTGGTGTGATGATGCTGATGATGTTGATATTAGTCAGCTTCAGAGGCATGTAGGCACTGTTTCAGCGCGAGAGAGTGTGGACCTTCCAAGTGTGTTTTGGGTGCTTTTAATGCTAACAATTCTCCCTTGTTTTGACAATGATAGTGTGGTGGTGATGATGATGATAATATGAGTCAGCTTCAGAGGCCATGCAGCACTGTCAGAAGCCGAGAGAGTGTCACTTCCCAAGTGTGTTTTGGGTGCTTTTAATGCTAACAGTCTCCCTTGTTTTGATAATGAGTGTGGTGGTTGGTGGTGATATGATGATGATGATGATGTGATGATGATGATGATGATGATGGAGGGAGAGGCCTGGGCCGCAAGCCGAATTGGAGCCTGCAGAAGTGCCTGCCACCGCGCGGGTCTCCCCTAGGCCCTTTCGCCCCAGGCCTCTCCTCCGGAGCCTGCCGCTCCCTGGCTCCTCCACGGCCCCTTGGAGCCCTTTCGGCTGAAGGGAAGAGCTGAAGGGAAGGACCGGGATGGGTGCCCCAAGCCATTCCCTTCGGCCTCCCTCCCCTTCGGCTGAAAGGGCCCCTGGAGCCGTTCGGCCGAAGGAAGGGACCGGAAGAGATGAGGGCAACG
>NC_056525.1:226465513-226569974 GCF_019175285.1 Sceloporus undulatus
TGAAAGGGCCCCTTGGAGCCCGTTTGGCCAAAGGAAGGGACCGAGGAAGAGAGGGAGGGCATACGCCTCCTCCTCCCCACGGGGCTTCGGTGGAAGCTCCGCCCCGGCATGCGGCTCCGCCTCCGGAGGGTGGAAGCTCCACCCCCCGGCTTCGGCCCCCCAGTTGTCTGAGGGACAGCAACCCGGCCCCCAGCTCAAAAAGGTTGCCTACCCCTGAAATAGCTCCTTTACAAAACAGCAAGTCCAGCATGTCAGAAGCACAAATAGCATTCCATTTGTCATGATGTTTTTTCCTCACTCTCTTCCCCCACCCCACTAAACCAAATTTGGTTTTCCCTCCCTCAGATGATGAGCACCTCACAATATTGAATGCCCATAGGGAAAAAAATTCTCCAGATAAAAGTTAATCGTAATCTGAGATCTATTTAAGGCTGTAAGCAAAACTGGATTTCTGTCAATGGACCAATAGATTCCAATGGAATTGCATAAGTGTGGTTCTGCTCCCCATTCAGTCCCTATGTGCACCCCAAAACCAACTCTAGAGGACTGAGAAACCTTCTGTAGCCAGTGTTTGGGTGGTGTGAAAGCTCAGGTGGTATGAAAGCTCAACACAGGATGGCAGGTAGAACACCACGATTTACTTCTGGGTTTTTAAGTTTTGCGAAAAGAGATGGAAAGAGACCTATTTACCTATTTTCCAGAAAAGATGTCTATTTGGCAAACATCACAAAGATGAATTTAGCAAAAAATATCTGATCAGGCTTTGCTCTGCCATTTGGTGAACTGAGGCAGTTCCTTCAGGTGAGGTGATTCAGTGGCATCAGTTGGACGTGCAGAGGATGTGGACCTCACCAGGTGACACCATCAGATGGGGTGACACTGGGTAGCAGTGAGGCATTCCATGGCTCCTTTACCAACAAGAAAGGCAGGAGGGAGGGAGACTAATAATAGCATGGATCCATCGTACACCATTGTATGTTACTAACAGTCATCTATGCGGACCATAATTTTGGCCATTATGGTTCATAAAGCAGAAGTGCAGAACTTTCAAATACAGTTCAATAAAACAAGTGTTACAGCTAACTCTTAGGTCCAGACTTATTTGAAAGGCCATATCTCCCCATATGAACCTGCCAGAGCTTTCAGATGATCATGGGTCATGCCACCATCACAGGCTCGCTTGGTAAAGACACAAGAGACATCTCGGCAGATGCTTCCACCCTCTGGAACTCCGTTCCACAGGAGGCTATGTTGGCCCCCTCCCTGTTTTTCTTTCACTGGCAAGCAAAGGCATTTTTATTTAAACAGTGAAGGTTCTTAATAAAGATGTATGTTTCATCTGTTTTTAATTTTTGTATCATTTTAAAAATCATAATGTTTCAATGTGGTGATTTTACATTGGGTTTAAAACTTTTTGTAAATGTTTTTAATTTGTTGTTCTGGAAGCCTCCTTGGGTCTCATCCTGAGAGGTGGCATATAAATAAAGTAAATTTAAAAAATAATTAAAAAAATTTAAAATGGCATCTTGCAGCTCCCTTGCCTTGCCCTCTGGCTATGTGAAGGGATAAATCTCATAATGGCTGCACTAGCAGCCATTGCAAGACTTGGTCTAGAGGGCCTGTGGGAGATCTCACAACAGATGTAGGAGATTGTTGCACTTCATTTTTCGCCCAATCTGGGCACGGGCTGGGAACAGGCTTGAATGGGTGAAAACAGGTGTTATCACACAGCAAAATGCCACCAATGCTGCCAGCAGACTACAAGCTGTCCCCCAGCCACGCGTAGCCTGCTGATTTTAAAGTATGGAAAGCTTTCGTACTTCAAAATTGGCAGGCTAAGCATGGGTGTGGGATGGCTTGTAGTCTGCCGACAGAATTGGCAGTGTTTTGCTGTGTGATAACACCCATTTTCACCCATTCAAGTCTGTTCCCAGCCCATGCCCAGATCAGATGAAAAATGAAGTGCAATAATAAATTCTGCCTTTCTCCATGCTGTGAAGTATTTTGCAGACAAATGTGGCATCCCACCCAGCCTCCTTGATGGCTTGGGTATTCCTGGACTTCAGCTGGTTGCCTTGGATGGCTAAGAAGGAATTTTACCATGGCATCATGGCATGTGTTTCTCCTTCTCCAGTGGGTATGTTGGTGTTTCTGGTTAGACAGTTTGTTGTTTCATTAGATATCTTGTGCTGAACTCAAACATAGCTGGCAGGTAGTAAGGGGAGAGAAAGGAGACCAGTAGAAGAAATAAGGGGTCAGAACAGCTCTAGATTGTGCCAGGAAAAGACTGATCCAAGAGACTATTGAATAACACTTGGGAAAATGGATCAACATTCCATTTTCTTCCCTCTTTACTGAGGCTTGTTATATTGCATTGTTAATAAACATTGTGGCCTGTTTTACTCTAACCATAGATGTCCAGCTCTTATTCTTGACACTGTTCCCGAATCATTGTGTTGTGAAAGAGTCTTTAAAGAGTCTGTGAAAGAGTCTGGCCAACTTAAATCCTAAATGGTGCGCGTGCACATGCGCGCGCGCGCACACACACACACACACACACACACACGTATAATCTCAGGGCTCCTTTGCACATCTTGCACATTACTTTTTAAAAAGGCTGTGTTGCTCCTAAGCAAGCATACTGAACACTGGGATTAAATACTGAACAAATATTCTTAGGCTGCATGAGTGATATGTGCAGCCCTCGGGTTTTCATCCATCATAGATTTTAGCCCATTGAGACACTGCAATATCTCTGCAAATGAATATGTGTTCATTACTTAAACTCAATGCACAATCTGGTTTGCTGGCATGCTTTGATTCCCACCCATCTGTTAAGGTGGCAGCCTGCCTGTTCATATCTGAGACTTATATACAAGTGAGAACTGTTGCAACTGAATAGAAGCACCATGCCCAGCTCAAAATATATTTAGTAGGTAAGCGTGCTAAAGGCACATGGTCTCCATCTCCTCTTAATGCCACAATTTGGCCCCTGCTTCTTGGAAAGGACTGTGTCTCTTAGTGTTTGGCACAAAAAAGCCTTTTATCCTCAGCTGTTCTGTGTATTCTGATATGACTTGGATTTGAGCTTTGGAAGAAAAATCAGTACATGCTGTATGAAAAAACGTCATGCATCCATTAGAACAGCACTCCCAAAATGAGATCTGTCTTTTAAAGGTGTATTTGGACAACATTAATTATAGCAGTTTCATACCATTTAATTGTTGTAATTCTACCACTAGGAATTCTGGGATCTGAAGATACTTGGAATTAGGTGCTGAGGTCTACTGTGCTCTGCAGAACTACAGTTTCCAAGGTATCCTGATTAAACCTCCAGACCCTTTTTTCAGGGTCCCTTGGGAACTTTAGTTTAGGTGTTTTCATAATTAGAGGATGCCCAAATGGTATCATAATTAAGGAGGAGGAATGTGGTGGTGAAGAGCTGATGTTGTATCTTTAGCCATTATCTAATTGCTCCATTGTGTTATTGGACTCCATTGTGTTACTGAACTCAATCAGATAGAGACACACATTTTACCCAGGCAAAGGGGATGTACCCAACATCCTTTCACTGGTGTCATTTTTCAAATTCAGGTAGCAGACACTGGAGATGTTAATAAGATTCACTTTATTGCAAGAGAATGATCTAGGAATGTCAGATGCTGCAAATTTTCTGAAGCTATGCAGCTATGGATTTAATCAGTAACTCACATAAGAGAGCAGAGCCCAATGAATTCCATATGAGAATGTGGATATATGTAGCCTCTTACCTGCACCCACACTATATCTATATATCCCAATCATATGCTTAGGCTATACCTGTCTCCATTTGTCAAAGAAATAGCCATACTAGTGTGTTGCAGCATAGAAAGGAAAAGGGGAAAGAGGAGAGATGCAGCACCTTTAAGACTAACTGGTATCTAGGAGCACCTTTAAGACTAACTGGTTTATATTTTAGATTCTTTCTGGATCCTACTTACATTTCTCATTCCCACAGCTGTATAACTTGAAGTTTTAATATCATTCTTCTTGCATCTGAGAAGGTAGACAGATAACCAGGGAAGGTAGACAGATAACCAGGGAAATTCATGCTAAAATATAAATCAGGCTTAAAGGTGCTGCTAAATTTCTTTTTCTTTCTTTTTCCTTTTTATGCCTATATTTTGTAGAGTATGCTCTAACCCAGTGATGGCAAACCTTTGGCAAGCATGCCAGAGGTGGCACTCAGAGCCCTCTCTGTGGGCACATGTGTTGTCGTCCCAGCACAGAGTATACCAGAGTTTGTTACTAGAAAGCCAGGGGGACATGGCACTTTGCAATAAATAAGTGAGTTTTGGGTTGCAGTTTGGGCACTCGGTCTCTAAAAGGTTCACCATCACTGACCCTGCCCAGAGAATGGGGTCAATAGATTTGGAGGTGTTCAGAGGTGTCATAATAACTTGATACCAAATATTGGGGGACGGGGGCAGATACAGAATATCAAATATCATGAAATATGTCCCAAAAAACATTCTCATAGGTGAAGGTAGGGATGAGAGTATCATATTTTTATCCCTTTTATTTTCTTTTAAGGAGCTGTGATTTTTGAAATGTTTTTAGCAACTTCAGTTTGTCCATTTGGACAGGAAAACCAGACTAATAAAATGGGGGCATCTACAATAATAAAATAGGATGCTTGTGTATATATCTGTGACAGCCATAACTCATGGTTGCATTGTGCTGGTTGTCAGTCTACTTCCTGAGATGCAAGAAGATACTTTAAAACATGGCAGAATGTTTTTGGTTGCACTCCAGGTTGCATGCCAAATTTCAAGCTGAAATTGCAAATGAGGGGGCTCTTTGAAAACAAAAAGGGGGCAGCCATAATTCATCAGGAAATCATCTCAAATGTTGCGGGAGGCAACAGAGAAGGACATGGGTTAGAGTTGCTCTCTGCCTTAACCTTCACAGCAACAGTTCTAGCTGGAACGGGGCAACAATTTACCCGTCCATATTCTTATTGTGATATAAGAATATCCTGGCAACTCAAAGGGGGGTCCAGGGAATCCTGGACCGAAGAGTTGTGGGCACCTGTTGCTGTAGCCGTTGTAAATGGTGAAAGATGCCTGCCGTGCTTTGCAAGATCCAACAGAGCTACTAATTTAAGCTTATTTATATATTTGGACTTACTTACTTCTATTTCATTCCTGGTGTGAGACAGCCTCATGGTTTGAAGGAGCTTCATGTTGAGAGAAATGTGAGCAGATTTTGCCTTTTTCTTTTCCTTTTTCTTTGGGAATCTTCCTGATCTTTCATAAAGTAAGCGGGCTCCATTTTGTGGGGAGAGAAGAGATGCTGACACTAGACTCCAACTCCCATAAGCACTTGGTGGCAGAGACCCTGATATTGGGAAGAAACGGAATGGAATAGTGAAAGATTGTTTTGGAAAGAGTGTGGGAGGTGTAAGCATTGAACATTGTTTTTCCTCTTTTAATCTGAGGCACTAGCTGAAATTAAAGTGATTTGGTCACCTCTGAAGTAAAGAGAACAAAAACGCTCAGCTCTGAACTACAACTCCCATGAGCCTATAGAGTAGGCGGGCTCCATTTTGTGGAGAGAGAGGAGACGCTGACACAGGACTTCAACTCCCATAAGCCCTTGGAGATCAGGATCAGTGTATGGGCGAGGCTTTTCTAATTAATGGAACCACTGAAAGACAATAAAGCTCTTTCGATCCCCCACCTTCTTAACTGATGGCACAGAGGCAACATCCAGGCAAGCCTCTTTGAGGGAAGGCAAACAGCTGGATTTTTTTCCTCTCTATCTTCGGAGGAGCGGTGGCAGAGACATTATTATTGTGAAACAACACCCTTGGCTAGACCACGGACTATTGGTTGTCATTGGTGAGGAGGTGGTGCAAGACACGGAAGCCTTAGAGCTCCTGGGTCTGCACCCCCCCCCCAACCAGAGGTGTGGAAGCAGCATTGGAGCAAGTCCCTAGGTCAAGCTATAGACAGCTTGCAGCCCCTGGAGGTGCAGAGGCAGAAACGCAGAGAGGTCCTAAAGCTTTTCATTTTACCTCTTCTGGGGCTGGCAGCATGAAAGCAACATTGGGGCGAACCTCCAGACTGGCTTGTGATTCAGCTACTGTTACTGATGGGGTAGCTTCAGAGGAATAAGGAAATTTGGAGACCTTCAGATAACTCTTTATTTTGCTGGTGGTAAAGTTGTTTGGGGGAAATTCTTTGATTAACTTAATTGACTTAAATGACTATAGATGTGAGTAATGCAATGGCAAAAACAGTTAACTAATGAATGTGAGGAATAAGAAGAAGAGAGGAGAATCTGAAAGGAACAAGGAAAGACTGAGATAGAGACAAGTAAGAAAACAAGTAAACAAAAGAAAGTAAGGAAGCAAGAAACAAAGTAAGGAAAAGACAAGGGTGGGAAATAAGATTATTAATGAATGGACTAATTAGATCCCTATAGTGGAAATAAGACTGGATTAAGAAGATAACTGTCTTAGAGACTGTAACATATAAACTGAATTAATTAACAAGTGACAATATCTGTCTAATCTAAGAGAACTGAAATTGTTATAGTTAAAATACACATTACAATGTAATTGTTTTATTTTATGCAGGTGTGCAAAGTAATTTGAGTTTGTGAATTAACAGGACAAAGCAATTTAAAGCTAATATTGAGAGTTAAGTTTGGTATATTTGTCAGATTCATATGGAAACTAGAGAAGCTGCAAGGAGGAAGGTAAAGAAATAACAATAATTCTACAGTTAAATTAATATTTGTATATTGTTACTTCCCTTCTCTTCCCCTACCTATAGATTGTGTTATTTTGACATTTGTAGACTATCAGATATATACGCAATGGACGTGTAAAATTTTCTTTATATATGCTACGCTAAAAATCTTTGTCACAGAATTTATTTAATAGCGAAATAAGTAAATCTGTTTAACGGTATATAATTACTAATAGGAGGAAATGGCTAAAAGCAGCAAAGGACTAACACAATCACAACTATTATTGACAACAAGAAGAGGTTCAATGGAAGACTCAATCAAAATAACGGACTCCAATATACGTATCTTGGACGAAATAAGGAAACTACAGCAGGAAATAAAAGATGCAAGGCTGGAAACTAAAGAAGACATCAGAAATGTATTAAGAGAAGAAATAAAGGACAGAAGAACAGAGATTAGGAAAGATGTTAAAAAAGAACTAGACTCTTTTGGGGAAAAATTGACAAATTATCAGAGGATCTTAATAAGACAAAAAAGAAGTTGAACAGATAAAAGAAAGAACAGATATCTTAGAAAAATCATCTAAAGATTTTAGCCAACAACAAGAAGAACAAAGACATATGGATTGGAACAACGAATTACAGTATAGAGAAAAATATATCAAATTAAGGGGTTTGGCTGAAAAGAACAGAGAAGATCTATCTATATGAAAGACTCATTCCAGCCTTGGCAAACTATGTTGATATAACTCCAGAAGAATTAGAGATGGAAATAGACAAGGCTTTCCGGATAAATTCTCCCTTTAATAAAGAAAGAACCATGCCCAGGGACATTGTAATATGTTTTGCAAGAACTAAAGTTCGGGATAGATTTATCCAACAGAGTTACAAATTAAAATTAGTGATTGAAGATACCGAAATTAAAATATTTAAGGACATCCCTCCACAAATAATGTTGAACAGGCAGAAGTATAAACCTTTGACTCAACTCTTGAAATATTTGAACATTGACTATAGGTGGGAAAGGATAGAAGGTCTAACCTTCTTTTATCAACAGAAAAGATACAAAATAGACACTTTAGAAAAAGCTAATGAAAGAGAAACCAAAATCAAAAAAGAAAATAGAAGCAATGAAGGAAAAAGATCAGAGGGAGAATATACGAAAAAGGAATGGAAACCAAGTAAAAAGAAAAATAAAGACATAGATAGTTCAACTAATGAGGAACAAAAATTGGGAAGTTTTAAACCATTAGAAAGAACGGAAACTGATCTACTGATTCAAACCTAAGGACTATAAAGCAAGGAGATAGCCGTTGGGCTAAATCTATATTGATTACACAAGGTCTACTGAAAAACTCTGTACACGAAAAGAAATAATAAATAAAGATTTAAATAAATAAATAAAAGGGGCAGAAGGGGTGGAACAACAATATCATAAAATTAATAACATCAACCAAAAATAGAAAGTGAAAATATAAAGGAAATATAAACAAAATGTCAACTAAAGTAATTTCTTGGAATGTAAAAGGATTAAATTTGAAATACAAAAGAAGCATAATTTTCCACCAACTTGAGAAACTAAAAGGAGACATAACTTGTATTCAAGAGACCAAGATTAAAACAGAAGAGAAAAGATACCTAAGAAATCCCAAGCTAGGAACATGTTATACATCAACAGCTAGTAAAAGTAAAAAAGGGATTGCATTATACGTTAATAAAAAATACAATTCAAGAGAAATTTTTTCTGACACAGACGGAACCTTCCTTGCAGTGGAAATAAAATTACAAAATTTAGTTCTGTTAGCAATTGGAATTTACGCACCTCACAAGAATAAAGAAAACTATTTTTTAAATATACACAAAAAAATTCAAGACTACTCATATGACAATATCTTGTTGTTAGGAGATTTCAACGCGGTAATAGATCCCAAAGTTGATAGAAAATCTGTGAAAGGGAAAAATATATATAAAAAAAACAAGGAAAACTACCAAAAACTTTCTTAGTTATGTTAGAGGACTTAGCTCTTAAGGATGTGTGGAGACATAAATACGGAAAAACAAAAGATTATACCTTCTTCTCAGAAGTTCACAACTCATTCAAGAATCAATTTATTTTTAGCATCCAAATTTCTTCTCCCATATATTCAATCATCAGATATTCTTGAAAAACCAACATCAGATCACAACCCAATTGTTATGAGCATTCAGGAAAGAAAATTAACATTTTCATGGAGATTAAATACTGATCTTTTGAATAATGAAAAAATTACAAATAGGGTGAAAGAGGAAATACAATAGTATTTTAAAGAAAACATAACGGAAAATCTATCGATGAATACAATATGGGATGCAAGTAAGGCTGTGGCTTGAGGAATATTTATTAAGATTAATGCAGAACAAAGAAAGGAGAAAGAGCTAGAAGAATCTCAGTTGAAGATTAAACTGAAAGAAAAAGAACGAGAATGGAAAGCAAAAGGGGATAAAAAACTGAAACTAGAAGTAGAAATATTACAAGAAAAGCTGAAATCATTATCAATCAAGCAAATTGCGGCTAAAATAAGAACAATAAAACAAAAAAATTGAAAGTGGTAACAAGGCAGGAAAACTACAAGCATGGAAACTTAAAAAACATAAAGAGAAGAAAATCATCAATATGATTAAATACAAAGGAGAACATTATACTACACAAGGTGGAATTATAGAAAAATTTATAAGCTACTATGAAGAACTATATGACGATAAGACTGAAATTGTAAATAAGAAAGCAAAAATCAATGAATATTTGAATAAACAGAATATTAAGTGTATTGAGGAGTACCAGAAAGATAATCTTAATAAAGAAATTTTAACAACAGAAATCTTAGAGGCGATCCAAAAACAAAAACTAGGGAAGGCTTCAGGTCCTGATGGCCTATCAGCAATATACTATAAAAAACTGAAAGAAGTATTAATAGAACCATTTAAACAAACACTTAATGAGATACAAAACAATGGTTTACCTGAATCATGGAAAGAGGCACTAATAACGATAATTCCAAAAGGAGATAAAGATCCCTCAGATATAAGAAACTATAGACCTATATCTCTCACTAACATAGACTATAAGATCTTTACAACGATAATATCTGAAAGGTTAAAGAAAATCCTAATGGAATATATACATAAAGACCAAAATGGTTTCTTACCAGGAAGACAAGGCCAAAATAACAAGATCTTTCATAAATGTTTTGGAGTACAATGAACAACATAGCGAGAAAAAATTAGCATGCATTATGCTAGACACAGAGAAGGCCTTCGACCGGATGGACTGGGACTTCCTTATAGCAGTTATTGTAAAAACTAATATGGGCGATAAATTTGAAAGATGGATCAAATCAATTTACAGTTATCAAAAAGCAGCTTTACTTATAAATGAAGAAAAATCTAAGAACTTTAAGATTGGAAGGGGTACGAGGCAAGGATGCCCCCTTTCCCCCTTGTTATTTATACTGATACTAGAAATACTAGCTAACCAAATAAGGGAAGAAGATAAAATTAGAGGGATCAAAATTAGAAATACGGAATGTAAATTAAGGATATTTGTGGATGACATTGTAATTTTCTTAGATGAACCATGTGATAGCATTAAATATATGATTCAAATCATAGAAGAGTATGGTGTGCTAGCGGGATTCAAAATAAATTCTGAGAAAACAACTATTCTTACAAAAAACCTCTCAAAGGATAAAGATAAGAGACTTAAAGAAATATCAGGATATTCTACTGAAACCAAAATCAAATACTTGGGAATTTACTTCACAAAAAGAAACATGGAACTTTTTCAAAACAATTACACAAAAACATGGAATGAAATAAAAAAAGACTTAATTAAATGGAGTAAATATAAGCTATCCCTTATGGGAAGAATCGCCACAATAAAAATGAACATCCTGCCACGAATGTTATATCTATTTAGCAACATTCCAATAATAGCAAATGAGAAATGTTTTGATATACGGCAGAAAGACTTGTCCAGATTTCTATGGCAAGGTAAAAAAAGCAAGAATCAAATGGAAATTACTTACAGAAGAAAAAATCAAGGGGGGATGTAATCTACCAAACTTAAAGATTTATTACTACGCGACATGCCTTAATTGGTTAGAAGAATGGATCAGCCTAAGAGATGAAAAATTGCTGGATTTGGAGTGTGCAAATTTAAATATGGGAATCCATGCATATTTGTGGTATGTTAAACCTAAGGACAAAAGCAACTTTAATCACCATGTGTTGAGAAAATCATTACTAAAAGTGTGGTATAAAATTAAAAAACAATTCTATAATCACATCCCCAAATGGGTATCAATTCAAGAAGCATATTACAAAAGAACAAAAGGCAAAGATCAACAATGGATAAAATATGAAGACTTAATTTGTAAAAATATGGAGGGGAAACTTATCATAAAAAAGATAGAAGAAATTAATATAAATGGAGAAATGCAGGACTGGTTTCTATATAACCAACTAAAAAGCCGCTTTAAAACTGACAATGAAACAATCGGTTTGACCAATGATAACAATAAACTTGATAAAATAATATTTGATAAACAAGGAAAACATATATCTAAATATTACAAATTACTGAAGGGAAGAGATTTGGAAACTGAAGCGATTAAATATAACATGATAAGATGGGCACAGGACACCAAAAAAACAATCACTATAGAAGAATGGGAAAAATCGTGGAAAGGGACGAATAAATTTACACTCTGCCAAAATTATAAAGAAAACTACCTGAAGATGTTTTACAGGTGGTATTTAACCCCTCCAAAAATTCATCGAATTTACAAATCAGGTAGTGTTAATTGTTGGAAGTGTGGAAGACCAGAAGGAAATTTCTTTCATATGTGGTGGCTGTGTCCCAAGACAAGGAATTATTGGCATTTGATTCATAAGTTTATAGAAGATATCTTCATAATAAGTATCCCTTTTGAACCGAAATTGTTTTTACTGAACATGACGCATGACATCAAAAACGTTAAGATAAGCAGAGTTACGTGTGCAAGAATGTCCTTTGCACAATATTGGAAAACACCAAATATCCCACCGATCGAGGAATGGCTGAGCAGACTTTACGAGGCTAAGAATATGGACATATTGTCTGCTTTACTAAAGGGAAAATCTGTAGAAAGTATGGAAAAAGAATGGAGTGTATTGAATTTTATTGAAGGAAATGTGTTACTAAAAAGTTCAAAGAAATAAGGTTGATATATAATTGAAAAACGGAAAGCACCATGTGAATTTAACATTATAAGTTATAGACCAGGAACAAGTGTATAGCTTACAGTATATAGTAACATCCAGATATAATGGAAGGAACAAATAGAAGGATAACAATATGGATGATCAGATGTAAATATTTGTTATATGTTTAATTGTTTAAATGTGTAAATGTTGGTTTTAATAGGGGTGTTCCTAGGGTTATGGGGTTTCTTCTTCTTTATTCCTTAGATGTTGTAATAGTCTATTCTAAATAAAAAAAATTTTAAAAAAAGGAAATCATCTCAAATTTTGACAGGGGTTTTGTTTGTTGTACACGTTTCAGTGTCCAGTTTTAGGTGGAAAAAATGAAATTGCAAGTGGGGAACATCCTAGAAGCAAAAGAAGGGGCTGTCATAATTCATTGTGACAGCATGATAGAGTGACTTGCTGTGACTTGGAGACATGCAACAACAACAACAACTAAAAAAAGGAGACATTCTTTGAGGTGTTCGTGGTAAGATTCTTGAACTATGAAAATGATGGGAAAACAGGAAAGACCAAGGCACTATTAGTAAGATTCCTTAGGTTAAACAAAAGAAGTGTGGAAAAACAGGAGTGCTCATGACCTATTTTGGGGGTATTAGGCACATCGGCCAAAGCACACTGCAGAAATAATCCAGTTTGAGATCACTTTAACTGTCCTGGTTCAGTGCTAGGAAATTCTGGGATTTGTAATTTATTGTGGCACCAGAGCTCTCTGACAGAGAAAGCTAAATGTCTCACAAAACTACAGTTCCTAGAATTCCCTAGCATTGAGCCAGGGCAGTTAAAGCAGTCTCAGATTGGATTATTTCTGCAGTGTGTTTGGGCCCAGTTGAGGAAGCACTAGCTACATTCAGCTTTTGTTGTGTGCCTTCAAGTGGTTTCCAACTTATAGGCCCTGTACACACGGGTCCTTTAGCACGTCCTGGTGATGTGCTAGGGTTGCCTTGGGGCGCCGTTTCCAGATGCCCCACAACCCTAGGATGTCACCAGGACGTCACAGCTGTGTGGCGCCGTATACACAGCATGCACACCTGTGATGTCACTGCCGTGTGCCTTCTAGACGGGCACGCGCAGCAGTGACGTGCCCACGCCACCGCAGGCAGTTTGCGGCAGTGCTAAAAGGAGCCACTTTTTAGTGGTGCTTTTGTTTCCATGTAGCCGTGCCGTGCAATTTGGTTGCTGCGGCATGGTTACATGGAAAAGAGAGGTGGCTGGTTGCTGCCTCTTTTTCGCGGTCTGTACCCTGCCACTGCTACCCTAAGGCAAACCTATCCTGGCGTTTATCACATATAATTTTCACGCCGACCCAGGCATGGGATGGGATCGGGCTGGAACAGGTTAAAACTGTTTTTACCACATGCAAAATTGCTGTTGTGCTGCTGCCTGACCATCACCCATCCTCAAGCAGTGCTTTGGCGGTCAAATTTGGTACTATGGAAAGCTTCATGTGTATATACATACACAACACACTAGTGACACACTACATTGACACTGAACAATTGTAACAGTTGTTATTGCCCCTGGCTTTCTCTGAAGCTGAGTGTGTGTGACTTGTTCAAGTTCCCCCAGTGGGTTTCATGAATGAGCAGGAATTTGAATCCTGGTCTCTTAGATTTGTAATCCAACACTTAAACACTATGCCACATGGTCTCTTGCTTTCTCTCCACACTCATGCCCATCCCATTATCTTGGGTAAATCTAGTTCCCCAAGAACTAATAGAAATCAGGTTTTGCACAGCATGAAGAATATGACCAAGCATGTGTGCTATTGTCCAGACGCTAATGGTGGTTGAACAACTTCAAGGTTTCTTCCTCCTTTCTGACAGCATCTTTTCTGTGAACTAGACTCTATCAGCAGCACTCAAGGAGATGTGACTTTCCTCTTCAGATTGCTGCTGCCCCAAAGTTAACTATACCCCCAATTCTTTAACATTTGTGTCACACCATAGGAACTCTAGCTTTTTTTGGTGCAAATGAAAGGAGGAAAGCCTTTCACCCAAAACAAGGCGAGTTTTTTCAACCTTACAGCAGAATAGAGATATTCTATTCATTTCAAAAGATAATAAGGCCACAGCCTTCAATCCATGAGGTTGTGGCTGCTCATCGCGGGTCACACAGAGAGAATCAATCTGTAATGATATCTGAGAGAAAGCTCTGATATCTCAGGGAGATGAAGACACTTTTTGTGCTTTTAAGTATTTTAGAACTTCATGAGAAAGCTGGTAATGATGGAAAGCCAATACTGTAATGAGACAAAATGAAGCTAAAGCTTCTGTTAACTTTAATAGTTATATTGAAGATGAAATTTCAGCCAATACAGAAAGAGGCTTCACCCACTTCTCTAAAATAAGCTGCTAGGGCTGACCCAAGTCTTTTTGCTGCCTAAGGTAAAAGAGAAGATGGCATCCCTTCTCCATTCCATTTACAGAAGCGAAATGTCAGCTAACATTCAACTCTAATAACAAGACATGATCCTAAACATAGCTAGTTACAAATAGTTTGTTGATTTTAACTAATTCTAGATCCCCTGATAAATGGCCATGTATAGAAGAGGCTCACCTTTAGAGACTAGGGTGACAGTGAAGATGTTAATCCTTAACCGTTTCATCCTATCGTGGAAGGAAGAATAGCTAAAATAGTTTCCTCCTCACTGTGGGAGTTAACTATGTTGTTGTTGTTGTTGTTGTTGTTGTTGTTGCTGCTGTTGTTTGCCTTCAAGTCATTTGGTGACCCTAAGGCAAAGCTAGCATGGGCTTTTCTTGGCAAGATGTGTTCAGAGGAGGTTTGCTATTGACTTCCCCTGAGGCTAAGAATGTGTGTCTTGCTCACTGGGTGTCATGGCTGAGCTGGGACTCAAACCCTGGTCACCAGGGTCACAGTCCAACACCCAAACCACTATGTCATGCTGGCTCTCTCCACAATATTTTCTCTGTATTTGAACATCCCAAAGCGTTGCTCATCTGTGGAGAAAAAACAAACAAACAAGTATTTTGGGAGCAAAAGTCTATTTTTGCACAGGAAACCCATTTTCTACACAGAGAATAGCACCCCCCCCAAAAAAAACCAAATTTGTGTTTTTCCTCTACAGAACAATTCCTGCCCAGCACTTCAGGATATTAAATACCAGGAGAAAATTGCACAAAATTCTCACTGGTCTATTATTCTTCCTGATAGGGGGTTCCCGGCTGTCAGGAAGCCTGGTTTTCATCCTGGGAATGAAAATTATCAATATTTTTTTCTATTCCTCGTGACATATACATCTGTTGGATTATGTAAATTACTTATTTCTAAATATCTGTCTATCCCAAAATATCTTCTTATCCAAAAACATGCCATTGTTAATGCACATCTATGCCCCTCCCATTTTTTATGATACATTCCTCTTCTTCAGCAATGTGTAAATGGTCCTCTGTTCACTTCTAAACTGCATTGCAGTGGGTACCATGATTCAGCTAGAATACTCTGAGTTGCTCCTGGAGTATTCAGGATCTGGAGTTGCCCTGAATTCCACCCCCCAGTATGCCTGCATTTTGGAGTGACACCAGGCAGCTGTTTAGACAGTGTCTTGCTATACCACCTGGCACCACCACCATTGGTATGGGTCTCTCTCTCTGAGATAAAAATAGAGGGAGCAAAAATGTTGCTCACATTGGCTGGGCACCTCTTAGAGGGACTGAGTCACAGCAGTGGTGCCAGGCAGCACAACGGGACACATGTGTAGACAGCCACCCAGCATTGTTATGGAGTATGTCGGATTTTCCTGCAAAATCCAGAGCAAAAGGTATGCCTTTTTAATATGATTTAAAGCCCAGATGGCCTGGATTTAATATGCAACTTGCCTCACATCATGAAAGCAGTCCATAGTTGAGCCCTATATTGTAATGACAGGACATGGGTGGGGGAAAACTGGTTCATTTGGCCCACATAGACATGCCCCCAGATACAGGTGTCAGGTCTGAGTTTTGATAACATGCAAATTAAAATGTAATGCAAGCTGAAAATCAAGGGCTTAACTACAAAAGAGACTGCTGTTGGTGTACAGAATCATGGAGTTGGAAAGGAATTGGGGAATGGGATAAATTGCAGGACTGGCATGAGAAAAGAGTTGAGTATAGCCCAGTGGTGATTGGAGGATTCCATGTTATTAAGGCAGTGAATCGACTGTGGCTTTTAAAGTCTAGCTACTTAAGATATTTGCTGGGTGATTTGGCTTTTGTGGAAGGCCATTTATTTCTCTCTCTCTCTCTCTCTCTCTCTCTCTCAATATATACAGTACATATAGCCAATACACCAAGGGGCATGGAGGTTGAGCTTATAAGGAAAGATGACATGGGAGGAGGTGGGCTTTAAGCCATTGTCCCTGTTGTGGTACCAACTGAAATTACACCCTTTGGTCCACAGCATGGAAAAGTTACTGTTTTGGAATACAACTTCCAGGATACCTCAGCAGTCTGCTTCCAATAATTGTTTTGGTTTTGCAAAAAAGGACTAAGTGCAGACCACATAGGTCCATGGGACAGAACATTGGGGTAGATGTAGCCCTTTTCCACTGTCCACCCTTAGCTCAAATGGAAAGTATGCTTATATGTAGTGAAATATATGCACATGCATCTGTTGGCAGACGAACAGAATTTGAAATGTGACCGTTAAAAAGTATACATGAAGGAAGATAAAGGGAACAGAACACTCAAGGCAGACTTGGCTCGATCAAAATAGAAGGCTGCCACCTGCTGTACAAACCTTTTTATATATAACATTAAAAATGCTATGGACACACATATATACTAGTTATACAGTCATAATTCAAATTCTTTGCATCAAGTTTACCAAAAAAATGTTTGGAATTTGGGGAATTTTTAAAATGCTTTACCAAAACATCTGGATTTCAGGAAAGTTTGAGGAAGCAGTTTTATAGGGACTGAGAATGCTCAGAAGCATTCAGAGGGAAGAAGAAATGCAACAGAGAGAATGGGCATCCAGGCTGCATTTTATCACCTATCCATTTGACTTATATGCTGAAAATACCATACATAAAACAGGATTAGACTTAGAATAAGGATGGGTGAAAATTGAAGGAAGGAATATCAACAATTTGAACTATGAAGTAATATGAACCATACTACTAGCAGAAAATAGCAAAGATTTGGAAAAATTACGGAAGAAAGTCAAGGAAGAAAGTACAAATACAGGTTTACAGCTGAACATTAAGAAAACAAAAATAATGACCACAGATGATTTACATGACACTGAAATAGTTCAAGATTTTCCATACCTTGGCTCAGTCATTAATTGGAGTGGAGACTGCAGTCAAGAAGTCAGAAGAAATCCGGGATTTGGAAGGGCAGCTATGAAGGAACTAGACAAGAATCTAAAGTGTTAAGATATATAATTGAATACTAAACTTAGCATTATCCTAACTTTTAGTTTTAAAAATTAAAAAAAAAGGAACAAAGAATACTTTTTTGTTGTATTATGTCTGGAAACTAATGATAAGCCAACTAGAGGATGGAAATACAATTTTGCAGTTGGTGCTCAGAATTTACAGAAAATAGTTTGAAACAGCAGGAATGTTGTTTGCGTATTTAAAAAGAAAAGCCTGGAAGATCTATATCAGCTAATAGCACAACCTTCTGACACATTTGTCCCCATGAAGGATTTAGAGCTCCTCTGGTGACAAGAAAATGCCTTCCTTGTAGTTCCTGTTCGTGAGAATTGTACAACAAAATGAGACTCTGGGGGACTAAAATGTGAATGAGAGTTAATTATCAGCTCTCCCTACATCTATTATTTACATTTTATTTTTTTAAAACCCACAGTGTAGAGGCAGAGACATTTAATGTCAGTTTTGGTGCTCAAGTGGTAATTACAGGGTGGAATCCCTCCCCACTTTTAATAGAGTGATAAGATTGCTTTTGTAGATTTACCACCTTTGCAATGATCTTCTTAATGCTGTTCATGTCTAATAACATGTTTCTAACATTTTCTGCTAATTTCTCAATTTGTAGCTGTTTTTCACCTCCCACGTTATGTGGACAGCTAAAACTCCTATACAGCAGAGGCTCATCTCCAGTTTTGAAACCCATTTCATTTTATCACTTTTTAAATTATACTGTATATTAGCTCCTTGTAGCGTTTACAAGCAGAAAATTCTTTTGCAATGGCAGTTTTGGTATTTTGTGGGGTTGGCCCCAGTAGTGTTGCTTGGCTGACAGACTAACTTCCATCAGCGGAACAAGGAGGCAATGATTCTGTCTCTTCACACCCTCAAAGTCTGCTCCAGGGAACTGGGAAACCCCCTGGAACAAAAACCTATTGAGAGAGAAGAAAGGGGGATATGGTCTTGTTAGTAGTTAGTAGTAAATAAACTTGTAGTAGCACAGTTTCCCTAGTGCAACACTGAATTTAGCCCATCACATGTAACCAGAAAATTAAAAACATATATTGAAAATCTGGTTTATCATGCTGTATGATGGGAGCCAATGTGGCCCAGTGGTTTGACTGTTGGATTATGACCCTGGAGACCAGAGTTCAATTCCCAGCTCTGCCATGAAACCCACTGGGTAATCTTGGGCAAGTCACATGCTCTCAACCTCAGGAGAAGGCAATGCCAAACCTCCTCTGGACAAATCTTGCAAAAAAATAAATAAATAAACAAAACACAACCATGGAATTTATCACACTAGGAAGATCCCACTGAAAAATGGGATTTAAATGGGATTTAAGATAAGATATAATGTGGTCTGAAGAGCAAGAAAATAATACTTCAGGATGCTCTTCCTATCATGGAGAATGAGACGTTCTTAGCTGGTTTGGAGAATCTGTGGCTATGCACATTTGTTGAACCATTTCATCTCTGTCTTGACTAATGGGAACTGAAGTCGAACACCATTTGGACAATCAAACTTCCTACCTCTTAATTCTAGGCCACATTTATAGGGCCTGTTTCATCCAGTAGAGAATGGGAGAGGGGGAAGCACTGGAAATATCCAAAGAGGTGCCTCTCTAATAACCTATCTATGTCAAACTGAGCTGACTGAGTAGGTGTTGCGTTAAAGAAAAATGAGTAAAGGCACATCAAACAAGCCATGAAATCTCTGATATATTTGAGCAAATATATTGGGCATGAAAAAAAATACTACTGAATTTCCAGACCAGTGTGCTGTGATGCTGAAGAAAAAAAGTAATTAGAGCATGGATCATGAAAGCTAAGAAAGGAAGATTAGTTTAATGCAAGCTCCAGTGAAATTGCTACATCTTCATCCTAAAAACTGTGGCAGCCCAGGGGGTGTGGGCCATACCAGGTGACACCCTAAGGTGGGTATGACACCACTGCTCCCCAAACATCTGCCTGTGGCATTCCCCTGTATCCCTTTAAAACACTAGACCTCAGTGGAAGAGATGGTTTGAGTGGCATGAAGCTCAGTGGGAGGAGAAAGAAGAGGCCTAGGGTTTTTTTATTTTAAAAAATCTTTTAAATTTTTAAAATTTTGAATTTTTTGTTTTTTTTGGGGGGGGGGGTTGGGGAGGCTATGGGACCCTGTTCTAGAAGAGTTTATTCCTGATGTTTCACCAGCATCTTCAGAGAATGCTGGCATGGAAGAGAGTGTTTAAATATACTGTCAGTTGAGAGGAAATGATTTATATTTGATCTATGTGTTGTTTTGTTGTTGAATGGCAAGTGTCTAATTAATGATCCATTGTCTGCTGAAAAACCTTCCTGGTTTTCATTTGCATATGCTGAGTCTTGATTTTGGTGTTTTTCAGGACTGCTAGCCAAATTTTGTTTACTTTAAGGGTTTCTTCTTTCCTGTTGAAGTTGTTCAGGTGTTTATGGATTTCAATGGCTTCCCTCTGCATTCTGACCTGATACTTGTTTGCATGGTCCAGAATTTCAATGTTTTCAAACAGCATTTTATGCCCAGGATGATTTATAACATGTTCTGTTACTGCTGATTTTTCTAGCTGATCCAGTCTGCAGTGTCTCTAGTGTTCCTTGATTCATGTTTGAACACTGCGTTTGGTGGTCCCTTTTGCAGACTTGTCCGCAGCTGCATGATGTGCAGTAAACTGTGGCCATAAAAGGGTCTCTCCTGTCCTTTGCTGAGTGCAGCATTTGCTGGGTTTTCTTAGTTGGTTTGTAGACGATTTGTAGACCAGTTCCCCTATTCTGTCTGTGATTCCCTTGATGTATGGTAAAAATACTTTCCCTTCGGGTCATTGTTTGTCTTCACTCCTATAGGTTTTTCTGAGTCTGGCAGCCTTCTGATGTCTGAGCTGGAGTAGCCATTAGCCTGTACAATGCTGTCCAGGTGCTGCAATTAATCTTCCAGGAAGGGGGATTCACAGATCCTTTTTGCACTGTCTACCAGTGTTTTTATTGTGCTTCTTTTTTTGTCCTGGGTGATGGTTGGAGTTCTTGTGTAGGTATCTATCCACCTGCGTACGTTTTCTGTATACTATGTGGCCCAACTGTTGGCTCGGTTTGCAAATGACCAGGCCATCCAAGAATGGCAACATTCCTTCCTTTTCTTTTTCCATTGTGAATTGGATGTTTGGGTGGATGTTGTTGAGATGGTTCAAAAACACAGTCAGATTTTGAATTTATTTTTTTTTTTAAAAAAACCATTCCCTGTTAAAGGTTTGTTGCTGGAGCATTCCTTGTTCTTCCTGGGATAAATCTTCTGTAATTGCAATGTCATGGGAAAATTTTTGCTGCAATTGCACGACTGTCCCAGAAAAATGGCTTGATAAATCCCAGTTTCCCCCATGTGATAAAGTCGTATGTAACTGTAAATGCATTCAGGCTGTATGCATGATATTGTAATTAATTTTGCTACTTGTTTATTTCACAACTGTTACCATTATCAGGAGTCCTAGTAAAGCACAAGTTGAACATGAGTCAGCTGTGTGATGCAGCAGCTAAAAATGCCAATGCGATTCTAGGCTGCATCAATAGAAGTATAGTGTCTAGATCAAGTGCCACTCTATTCTACTTTGGTCAGGCCTCACCTAAAATACTGTATGCAGTTCCAGGCACCACATTTCAAAAAGGATATTGACAAGCTGGAGTGTCAATAGGAGGACCACCAAAATAGTGAAGGGTCTGGAAACTATGTCCTATGAGGAGAGATTTAGGTTGCCGGTGATTGTTAGCCTAGAGAAGAGATGGTTAAAAGGTGATATGATAGCCTTGCTTAAATATTTGAAGGGATGTCATATTGAAGATGGAGCATTTTCTGCTGCTCCAGAGACTAGGATCTGGAACAATGGATGCAAGCTACAGGAAAAGAGATGCCAATTAAACATTAGGAGGAACTTCCTGACAATAAGAGCTGTTCGACAGTGGAACACACAGTGGTAAATCTTTTTCCTTGAAGTTTTTTTAAACAGAGGCTGAATGGCTATCTGTTGGTGGCACTTTGATTGTGTATTCCTGCATGGCAGGAGGTTGGACTGGATAGCCCTTGGGGTATCTTCCAACTCTATGATTCTATTATTATGATTAGTAATGTATGGGAATTATGATTTATCAGTCACATTAATATAAAAAAAATATTACTAAGGATTCTGTATGGTGTGGTATGGGAAGAGGTCAATGTCAGGGAATGATACTATGAGTTGCCGCACTGGGTGATGCTAAGTTTAGTGATGCCACAGCTGTCAGAAATGGAGGGACAACTGTAAACTCATCTGAGAAGTGGTGTTGGAAAAGAGTTTAAAAAAGTAAAAGAAAAGAAAACCTTTTCCAAGCTATGGTTGTGGAATAAGTTGAAACTTTGTGGAAACAGCCCTTTCACCCAGAGGTGGTCCCAGATATCCTCAGTCCCTTTGAAATGTGATAAACTACCACCAGTGGCTTCAGAAGGTACAGGAGCCAATGTTCTACCCTCTGGTACCATGGTTCACTACATGTCTGAAAATACAGGGGGGAAAGTGTTTCTGGTTTCTGGAATTTTATTTAAAGCTTTGTTTTTTCCAGAAAAAATTGCCATTCTAGGAGGCTTCTAGGAGTTGAAAATGACTTTGATTCAGCCTTCTGCCCCATATTAGCAGGGATGCAAGGATGGCAAGGGTGTCATAAATAGCCTCAGAGAATATATGTTTATGACCAGTTATCTACATCCTCCGATAGCCCACTGGCTGGGTGCAGTGGAAATTGTAGTCAAACTCATGCGGGGGGGCAGGTATGAGAGATTGGTCT
Source organism: Sceloporus undulatus (assembly GCF_019175285.1). Lineage (NCBI taxonomy): Eukaryota > Metazoa > Chordata > Lepidosauria > Squamata > Phrynosomatidae > Sceloporus > Sceloporus undulatus. Next base: position 226,487,735 of record NC_056525.1, read on the forward strand.
ATACTCTGTGTCCAAACATCCCAGTTCCTGTGACGAGCAAGCATACAGGTTTTCCTGCCTGCACAGGATGAAGAAAAGATTTGGTAGTCAACCTTGTCCTTGCAGTTTTGAAAAAACACCACAAGGTGTCAGGAGCTTCATTCTGTTTTTATAGCACACTGGGCAGGAAGACTTAGTTTTTCTTGATCCAACTGATTAATTCATCAATGCTTATTTTGAAAATAAATGTTGCTGTTGTTATTAGTAATAACACACCTGCTGTAATTCCTACACAGCTATTAAAGGTACAGTTTAAAAAGTTAAAGAAGTAAAAGAAAAGAAAACCTCTTCCAAGCTATGGTTTGAAATAAGTTGAAACTTTGTGGAAACAGCTCTTTCACCCAAAAGTGGTCCCAGATATCCTCAGTCCCTTGTCCAGAATTCCAAAATACTCCAAAATCCAAAATTCTCCACATGGGCTGAGATAGGGACATCTTTGCTTCCTGATGGTTCAGTGTACACAAACTTTGTTTCCTGCACAAAATCATTAAAAAAAAAGGATTGTATTAAATTATCTTCAGCCTATGTGTGTATGGTGTATATGAAACATAAATGAATTCTGTGTTTAGTCTTGGGTCCCATCTCAAAGATATCTCATTATATATATGCAAAGATTCCAAAATCTGGCAAAATCCAAAATCCAAGACACTTGAGGTCCCAAGCATTTGGATAATAAGAGAGACTCAACCTGTCTGAGAATTCTCTCCTGTAGGATCTGGCAACTCTATAAAGTAATATAACAACAATAACAACAAGGCTAGTTCCAAGCCAACCATTGTACTAACTAGAGCAATGAGGTCAGGATGATCATTCCACTGACTATTCATAGGCATTCATCGATTTACTAAAAGAAAAAAAAAGGCACTTCAGTCCCTAGTTTTGAAAGTTTTACAGTTATTTTTTAAAGTAAGTGTTGCTGAATTCAGCAGCCATACCAAGATAAATTAAATCATCTTGCCCACTGTGGATAAAGACAGAATGCAGCTGGAGGGAGGGAGTTCAAAAGTCCAGTGGCAGCTGCTGAAAAGGTCCTATCTTGTGTTCTCACAAACTGTATCTATGCGTCCAAGACCATCAAAGTGAAAAAGGGCATACCCTGACAATCTTGGGATCCAGACTGGCTTATACAGGGAGAGACGGTCTGTCAGACAGTTTGGATTTAAGCCATTTAGGACTTTATAGGTAATAGCCAGCACTTTGAATTGTTCTTGGAAATAGCCACTGGAACTGTTGCAACAAGGGAGTTGTACAATGGGATGTTAACTAAGGCGGGTTATAGACCGCCATTTCAGATGTCCTCAGGACGTCCCATTTTAAAAAAGGGGCATCTCTTCTAGACGCCCCTTTCCCTATCACGGACTCAGTCCATGACAAATGGCAGCGGCCGTTCCACCACTGGCCGCCGCCCTGTTTACGTCTTGGACGCATAGCGTCCAGACGGGTCGCGGCGGTTATGATGTCGCGGTGTGCCATGGGCGCCTTTGTGAAGTCATAACGGTGCCACAGGAAGAAGCTCCATTTGGAGCTTCTTTTTGCTCCGCGAGGGAGTCGCGCGGTTGTATGCTGCGACTCCCTCGTGGAGCAAAGAGCAGCGCAGTCTGTAAACGCCTAAGATATGTGTCACCACCAGCCGATGAATCATCTTCAGGAATGTGTGCAGTTGGTGCACTAGCTTAAGTGTGCAAAAGCCACACTCTGGACACGGGAGAATTCTGGACCCTAGGGCAAGGCAAAATCCAGGAGTCACTCAAATTGATCCACTCATTCTTTAGGAGAATAAACCTTAGAAGCGTTGTGTAAATGATAGATGTCGTAAAGTAGATGGCCAGTTAGTCTTGATGTTTAAAGCAGTATATGTGGCTTATCCAAAAGTCAGTTCCCTGAGATCTTTTGTTACCTGGACAGCTGTTACAAGAACTTGCATATTAATGTATATAGTATGCCAAGAAACTTTCTCTCTTTCTCATACCACTGCTTGTGCCCTGGAATTTGTGGAACATTTCAATTCAGTTGTTCTCTACCAATCTTCCTTTGATTTTTTTTTTTTTCATCACAGAGGTCAGTGACTGTGTCTAGGAAGATTAAATTTCTACCATCAGTTTTGAGTATTGCAATTTACAATTTACATTGCAATTACTATATCAGATTTGTGTCCATTTATCTGCTATGTTTACAGACGGTTCTTTATAGCCAAATTGGTGAATGGATTTGCTGACAAAAAATGGCATGTATCGACTATGGAGATGAACAAATGTTACTAGGATCTATAATTTTTCTGCCGGTGTAGATATGAGCGCAGAGCTGGCATCTGCCTTTGTATCAGTGGGTTGTTCCCTGTCCGTGTGTTTTCCTCCACGATATGTCCTTTGCAGGTAGTCCTATTTCAAACTGTCCAACACCACAGATTCAGAATTCAATCATATTAACAGATTAATTGAAACAAATTAACCACAGCTGACTCTTTGAAACTGCTATGTTGTAGTTAATCCATTTTCCCTGAAAGCAAATGCATAACTAAATTTCCAGGCTTTATGAGATCCTGGTTTAAATACTTGTAGCTTGTGGTCCATGCAGAGTAGGACACCTCACTCAACATTTTGGGATGGGGAACCTTGTGATCTAGTCATGGGTCACCTATGACTGAAGTCCCTACTGAGTCAAAAAAACCCACTGTGTAGCCTTTGGTCATTCCTTTACCCTCACCTTACCTACTTCACAGGGTAAGTTGTGAGGATAAATGGAATGGGGAACACAATGTACACTGCTTTCAGTTCATTTGTGGAAAGTCAGACACAAATACAGGTCAGAATCCTCTATCATCTTAACTTAACTAAGGGGCTGTGCCCCAGCTGCCCCTTTTTCAGCCAGATCAGATCGTGGCAAACACACATGAGGCCCAACTGGCCGTTCAAGGATGTGAAAAGACCACAAAAAGTGGCTCCTTCGCGCCCTGGAAAGGGCATGATAGCTGTGGCTAAGGGTGTTCCTTCGGTGCCTGTTGTACAGAAGCAGCACTGGAGGTGCAGCGTGACACGTTGTGCTGTGCGGTGCAGCATGTGGCATCACGCACCCTGGGGCGAACTGGGATATGCGCATGGAGACGCTATGCCCAATTCTGCCCCCCAGCGACCTTTCAGGGCAGTGTGTACAGGCTCTAAGTTTAGACTAACGATCAAACCCCATATAGTCGTATAGGATACGTACTAGGGTTAGGAAGGGGCGATGCTTCCACCACACCCCAACCCTAGTACTACCTATACGTACAAGATGGCGGCGCCCCTCTACAGGGGCGCCACCTCTTTACGTATCGGACGCTGAGCATCCGTACGTGCCGCAGCCTTTATGACGTAGCGAGTGCCCCCTGTGCCTCGCTACGTCCAAACGCGACTCAAAAAGAAGCTCCATTTTGGAGCTTCTGTTTCTCCGCGCGGGAGCTGCGCCGTCTGAAGGCTCCGGCTCCCCCGCGGACCTACTGTGGGCGGCGGCAGACCGCCCAAAGCCGCGTCTGTACCCCGCCACAGTAACTTCTCCTGGCTTGGACCCCCCCCTCCTCCATCTACAGAAATACCATGCACAATGCTCTGATAGCTGGCAGAATACCTCCTTCCTTCTGCCATGCAAAATCTCCTGTAAACCAAGATGATTAACTTGTCACTTTGTCCACATCCTGAGAGTCATGACTCATTAGAAAGACAGTAATGCTAGGAAAGGTAGAAGGAAGTATAAAGAGAGGAGGACTGCACTCTAGTTTAATAGACTACTTAGGAAGGTCTGGTCCTGAACTACAGACCTAAGCAGAGCAGTTGAAGATAAGGGTTTTGGAGGTATCTTACCCACAGGCTTACCATGAGTTGGCATCAATTCAAGGCAGTTAACAAACAACAACAACAACACACAACAATTTGCAATTGTGAACCAGGTTTTCCAGTGCTCCACGAAACTACAAACCCAAAAATTTCATCGGATTCAACCAAGGTGGTTAAAAGGTGATCTAGTTCTATAATTATGAAAGGGCCTCTGGACACTTCAACTGCCAAGGATTGGGATGCAAGAAGTTGTTCGCTTATTTAATCTCAAGAAAAAAGGTGGTAAAAGCCTATCCAGCCGAATAATATAGATAGCGGTTCCCACCTTTGTTGGGCCGTGACCCCCCCCCTGAGGCCGAAGGTCCCTGACTGGTTGCCTCGCTGATTGGTTGGGAGGCCAGAACGAGATGGGACTTCCAGCCGCCACAAGCCCCAGCGGCCTTTGTGGTCAGAGGTCTCCCTTCCTGGCTTCCCTACCTATCAAGAGAAGATGTGGCCGGAGAAGGGCAGACTTCTGGCCGAAAGGCTGTTGGAAGCTCAACCACCATCACCTCCTCCTTCTCCTCCCCCTTCCTCACCCACCCTCCTCCTCCTCCACCACCACCCGCAGGCCTCCTCTGGTCTGCCGCCGCTCTGCCACCACCACATCATGACGGGCTTCTGTGTGCCACCGCCACATAGCAGTAGCAGCAGCATCCCCATGCTGTGGTGGCGGCTGCGTGGGGGGGTGGGAAGAGGAGGAGGAGGGGGAGGAGATGGCAGTGACGGCTGCAGAAGCCTGCGAGATGCAGCGGTTCCCACGAGGAGGAAGAGGAGGAGCAGCAGCCCCAGCCCCATGCAATGGCAGCGTGGGGCCATGGCCATGGCCATGGCGCAGCCACATAAATGAAGAGAGGAGGAGGGAGGCAGGCCTGAGGGGCCTGTCTGCATGGGGAAGGAAGGGAGGAGGAGGGGTGAATCCCACCCTGGCAACCCCACGAAAGGTCAATCGATCCCTGAAGAGGTCACAACCTCAGGTTGGAACCCTGATGAGTAATTTAACAACAAAACATTAGAGTAATATTGTTTGGAAATAGAGTATGGGTGAAGACTGTTGACTAAAGCAAAACTAAAGCAAAACGATGGTTGATGATCAATGGCCTGCAGATTGTCATACTGTGTAAGTAGAGTCCAGTTTGTCAGTGAAACAATAGATCACTTTCCTGTAGCAGATCCAACTTTCCCCTCTGTCACAAAGGAGGCTGGTATTAGAAAGACCCCACTGATAAAGCTGTCCTAATATCAGATAAACTAACAAGTTACTCCCATGTTGATGTAACAAATAAAAGATAAGCTGGAGGAAATTTTTCAAAAATCCAGGAACATGGGGAGCAGACATTATATGGAGTTTATCATCTGTTAACTGTAGACCAGTATAGTATTGTCACCTTTAAGTACGGAGCCCTTTTCAGTCAAGCGCGCGCACACACACACACACACACACACCTAGACAGACCTTTTTACTTGATTGAAAATAAGTCTCTCTGCAAATACAACAGTTGGTTTAAATCACTTAACCTTTGCAAAGTGCGCAGACTGCACAGCCACCTAAAGGCTTCCGCCTGAATAGGTTACATGTAGCCTTGTCTCCACCCACAGTTGACCTCACAAACCACTGAAAACCTTTTAACATATTTATTAAATCTAAACACATAGCCATACCAATTTTATACCTATCTTAAAAATGTATAAACAAACAACAATTACAACACAACGCTGTTTTTTTGTTGTTGTTATGTGCCTTCAAGTTGTTTCCAACTTTCTTCCAAGAATACGTCCTTTTTAAAAATAGAGGTAGCTTGAATGAACATAAGAAAATGTCAAAAAGATTTTTTATGATCTTGGGCAAACCAAAGGACACACAGATGAAAACTTCTAAATCTCCAGATCTTCTCGCTAAGTGAATGTATATAAAATAAATAAATAAAGTAAGCTAGGTAAGAAAAACAGAACTTGAAAGAGTTATCTTTTTGAATGACAACTCCAAAATCCATCCTCCAGCCAGAATGGCCATTGCCAACGGAGGTGACTTCCTTGCTATATCGAGTGGCAGATGGGGTTGGAGAAGGTAATCTTGGGATACATAGGGAAAGAAAAGAAATGTGCCACAATAATAGTCAGTTCATTTCTGATAAATGGCAAAGCACATTTTATTCATATAATTACAAGCCAGATTTTTGTAGTTTCTGGATGCATGGGGAAGAGACAATTGGAAGGAAGGGAGCAGGGTTAAGGAAGTTTGTTCCATTCTTATTTCTTCTTGTTTCATTTTTGTTCCAAGCGCTTGTGTCTTAGGACTATGGGGGCGAATACATGGATCATATCTCATATTCTGCTGCACCTATCCTGAAGGGAGTTGAAATGCATCACTGAACATCCGAGCTCTGGCTTCATGAATCCCAAGTAAGCAGTCAATGTGAACAGACCCCCACCCCAACTGAATTGTTAAACAGAAATACAAGTGCATGAAGTCATATTACACCACTGAAAACTTGAAACTGATGTTGAATGAAGGAAGAAGCAAGTCAGCCATGTATCTCCCAATGTAAACTTAAAAACAGAACTGAAAGTTCTTGACATAAATTGGTGAAGCTGGTGAGAATTATGTTTTAGATGTCATTGGAAAGAAATATCTTATTCTATGTGTTTTGTTTGGGTTGCATGAATTCCACCTTTGTTGGCCCTACATTTATCAGATCCTTACTGTAATTCCCACATTTAACCCCAATTTCAGTTAAAACAGCTAAGATCCTCTAAGACTAATAGATTTTATTATAACTGATATATTTATGATATTGAGCTTTTGGGGACTTCTGCCCACTTTCTCAGTTCTATCAACTATGAATCAATGGTTTGGGGATGTTGTTGTGTGCCCTCACATGCCTAATGACTAGCGACCATGAGATGAACCTATAATGGGTTTTCCCGGGCAGATTTTTTCACAGGGGGTTGCTTTTGCCTTCTTGTAAGGTTGAGAGGGTGTGTACTTTCCCAAGGTTACTCATGTGGTTTTCTATCTGAATGAAGATTTGAATCTTGGTCTCCAGAGTCAGAGTCCAACATCAGACCACCTGACCATGATGGCTCCACTTCATGGCCAAGGTTAAACAATGGCCAAGATCCTAAAGGAGAAAAATGTTTCTATGCAGAATTATGCATTAGTTCTGCTATGGAGCCCTTATGCTGATCCAAGAGACCTAATGTGAACACAAAACCAAAGATGCAGAAGCATCCATACATTATATGCAATGCCCTTCCATTCTAATGCACATGCATGTTTGTGCACACAGTGCATCCATCACAATGGTGCTGTGTGCACAATTCCATTTATTGTTTCTCTCTGGCTTGCTTCACAAATGAAGCTCCGGAAGGACTCATCCCTGCTTTGTACAAGCGCGTTAGTGACTAAAGGCAATCTGGGACAACAGGTCCGGTTGCAGAAAGCACAGCAGAAAGTCTCTTGGGTGAGGTTTCTGGGTTGCGGTTCTTTCTGCTTTTGTCGGTTCTCTCGACATTCCATTTTATGGAAACTTCTACTTAATGCAGAAGTTCTCGTGTGTGTGTGTGTGTGTGTGTGTGTGTGTTTAATGTTCAACTAGTTCTCGAAGAGATTTACACATGCACAAAATACCACAGGATTCCATCCTGTACTTTTGGGGTTGAGCGACAATATTTGCATACTCTACAACATTTCACAGATGAAAACTAGTGCCCATGTGGCCAAGCATCATCAGAGTGTGGACAAGATTGCAGATATTAATGAAGAAGAACACACAATTTAGTCCAGGCTGCATCAGAGTGTGCTGTAGAAGTTTGCTTTTGTCTGAGCCTACAGGGAAGGGCACGATCCTATCGCCCCCTCTTCTCTCCCCACTTGTGAGTTAATTAAGTGCGAACTACCCTTGCACTCTGAACTCAGCTTGCACCAATTAAAGTACAACGGGAAAATGAGAGGTGAAGACAGGAATTGCAACATTTTAGATGCAGTTAAAAAGGTGAGAGGACAGAAGCCTAGCCAGGAATGTCCCTGCCAAACTGGAACAATTGGAGAGTATATGTTAGGAACTGCTAGAATCCTTCTCTTCCTCTAAAAACAATTCCAGGGATATGGGCTAATCTGTATAGGTGCTACAGCATCAGAGAAAGGACTTCTTGGCTCTTTGCTGCCATAGCATTTCCAGGCATACCTTTAGAAGATTATCGCATTAGCTTCGCTGCCAGGATAGACCTGGGATGTAACTTTCTTAAGGCAGATTTATCGTATTCACCCATAGCTGGGCAGTATGCAGCCTGTATGCAACCCGGCCTTCTCTCACAGTTTTTCAAGAATGGGATTTACATATGGGCTACATACTGCACGGTGATGAGTGAATGTGATAAGATCTGCCTGAAGAAAGTTACAGCCCAGGTCTCTCCCAGCAGTGCAGCTAATGCGATAATCTCCTTAGTGACTTATCCAGCTCCCACCTGCTTAACTCACTTTTTAGATTCTTGCAGAACTAGGAATTCTCTATCAACTGTACAATAACCAAACTCCCACCTAACTTACCCTTTAGGTTTCTGCAGCCCTTTGCCCCCTTCCCTGCAACATGGTCATTTAAGGGGATATCAAAAAGGGGGGATAGCAATGAGATAATAAAAAAGTGTCCAGTTATGTTCCAACATCTGGATGCATAGCATCTGGAGAATGTCTGGAACAGTCCCAAGTGATCTCAAAGGATGTCTGTCACTGTTTGTCCAACTGTAGGAGCACAGCTGGATGTTTCTCCACCATTGCCTCCTGATCTTCACAGCCACTAAATAATTATGTTCAGGCAGGGTGCAGCAACTTAAACGGTGGGCTGAGAATAGGAGGAGATGTCATTTCCACTTTTGGGAATGCTATAATAGCTTCTGATCCAGGATCATGGCTATATGTGCACCAAGTTGCTGTTAGCTGCAGGAAGGGAAGAAGAGAGGACTACAGTTTAAGCTATTAAAATCACAAATTTCCCCTTTGTAGGTAATAGCAGATTTATAGCAGGATGATCTGGTCTGTCGAGACTGGAATAATAATTATTCCCCCCTAAAGAGGAAGTTCTGGGATACATATCGAATACCATTTTACACAAAGATCTCAACATGAAATGTCTTATTGGTATGCAAGAATCATTTTTGCATTATTATGCTGTCTGATGCCATTCGTTTTGTTCTCCCAGTTCCTTAAAATCATGCTTTTATTTGTTTGATGACCCTTATTGGTAGCCACCACTTTATGGGTCTTTTTGGAATGAGATAATGTTCAATGAGTTCTGGAAAACTACAGATGGCAGCGGCCACAAAAGTCATCTCTACTACTGCTATCAGGGAGGAAAAGTAAGCTTGCCAGATGAATGTCAAATTACTATGAAGTCTTAAATAGGTAATGATGACTGAATTCCATGCATCTGTTTCTATATGAATTCAAATTTAACCTGGTGATTTCCATTTCATTCAGTTTCACTCACTATAATCTAAACCAACACTAAAACTGCTAAAATGAACTAAAGGCTGAATTCATGTACTGAAAGACACATGATGAAATTTCAACATGGAAGAACTAGAACCCCCCTTCCTTTCCTCAAGAGTTCATCTTCCTCGGGGGGGGGGGGGAGGTTGCTTTTATAATCATATAGCAGCCAATTGGGAGCAGGACGTAACAGACAAGCCTCTGGTTATGTGATTATGCGAGCCCCTCTCTGACCCAGGAAGCCTCCTTTTAACCATTCATTAAGAAGCCAAGCCCTTCCTCCAGTCCATCTGCCTTGGTCCAGGCCTCGGAGGTAGAGAAGATCTGCTGGACCTGAACCTATTCCCCACCACCACTCCCTTTTCCTTTTGTTTCGTGTCTTTTTAGATTGTAAGCCTGAGGGCAGGGAACCATCTGACTAAAAGATTGTATGTACAGCGCTGTGTAAATTTACAGTGTTTTATAAATAAAGGTTAATAATAATAATAATAATAATAATAATAATAATAATAATAACCAGACATGAAACAATAACATCTTCTTCCAGGACCCAAGGAGGACCTGGAAGAGTCCTTCATCGTTATTCATCTGGTTATAATCACACACTTCTTAGCCATCTATCTATAGTCACATAGCCAGATACTTTTCAGCTATTCTTCAGTGCCTACTACCTGGCCTTGTATGGGGATGAGCAAAAAGAAAGAAGAGAATTGAAACCTCTCCAATGACAAAACAAAAACAAAGACATAAACAGGTGTAAGTGTAAGTGTGTTCACAAGGACCACAGGTGATTTATAAAACTTTAAGGTGACTAGCAAAGACATTGAAAAATATTAAGAGCTCCTTTACCTTGGCTCAGTCATTAATCAAAGGGGAGACTGTACTCAAGTGATCTGAAGTAGACTATGGGGCTCTACAGGTTAGCCAAAAGGGCCGGTGTCGAGGTAGAGTGGAGGCATGGCAGCCACACACCACACACCACAATTCCACCCCCAAGCCGCCATTATGTCACTCGCCTGACCAGATGATAGGCAACATTGCAGCGCTCCAGCAGTGCAACAACTACAGGCCATATGTCAAAAGGAGTGCCAAAAAGTGTTGTCACAGCAACAAGAGCAGCTTTTATCCATTCCTAAATGGGGGGCAGAAAAACACCAGATTGGGGCTGTGGAATGCGGTTGCCACAGACCCGATCTGGCAAGCAAACGCACAGCACAGAACTGCTCTTTTTGGGTGGTCTGTTTCACATCTAAGACTTGGAAAGGCAGCCATGAAAGAACTAGATAAGATTCTCAAGTGTAAAGACATATCATCAAATACAGTCCTCCAGACCAGTGGTTCCCAAACTTTTGCCCTATGATTCCCAGACTGTTGGCCATCATCGCCTGAGGCTTTTGGGATTTGAAGTCCAACACACTCGGAGGACTAAAGTTTGGGAGTCATTGCTCCAGATCAAAGTATTTCTGATTTTTATGTGTGGTTGTAAAAGCTGGACAGTGAGGAAAATGGACAGAAATAAAGTCAACTCAATTGAAATGTGATACAGGAGAAATGTTCCACAGATACTATAGACTGCTAAAAAGACAAATGAATGGGTATTAGAGCAAATCAAAAAGCTTCATTGAAAGTGGAGATTACTAAACGAAGGCTGTTGTACTTTGGACAGATCACAAGATAGTGTGTTGTCGTTATGTGCCACCAAGTCATTTCTGACTTATGGTGACCCTATGGCAAACCTATCATGGAGTTTTCCTGGCAAGATTTGTTTATAGGAGGTTTGCCATTGCCTTTCCCTGAGGCTGAGAGCCTGTGACTTGACTAAGGTCACCCAGTGGGTTTCATGGCCAAGCTGGGAATCAAACCTTGGCCTTCAGAGTTGTAATCCAACACTAAAACCATGACATCACACTAGCTCTATAGCATGACTCATTGGAAAATAAAATAATGCACAGTGAAAAGGAAAGCAGTAGTAAAAGAGGAAGACCACACTACAGGTGGATTGATTCAATTATTCAGATTTACAAAACCTGAGCAGGGCAGTTGATGGCCAGGATATCTTGGATGTCTCTCATTCATACAATAACATACAGCAAACATCCACAATGTGATGCACCCCAGATCTGTTAAACTCTCATCCTTTCCAGCCCCACATAACCAATGGGGTTGTATTCCAACATATCTGGTGAGCACACAGCTGGGAAAAATAGATATATACTGACAGAAATAGGATACTAATAACATCAATACAAAGAGGCACTACATAACATTTCTTTGTTTTTTTAATTTTCTGACCACCACTGGTCTTTTAAGAGAATGCCTGCTCCTTAACTGAATCATTCAGATGGTTAAAGTTTATACACAAGGAGAGAAGAAAAAGAGTCCATAAATCAATAAATTACAAGTGATGCCCCTTTTAATCCAATAGATTAACTTTTGGTATAAATCAGTTGTTGCAAAAATAGTGGATTTTGGTGTGTGTTTTTTAAAGACAAATCTCTAATGAAACAGTTAAAATCCAAGTTTTGGATTTCCTGCATGGCGGGGGTTGGACTGGATGGCCCTAGTGGTCTCTTCCAACACTACGATTCTATGATTCTATGATTCTATGAAAGAAGTCAGGTCCATCTTCGTGTACGTTATAAAAATAAATGAATCCCCCTCCTTTTAAATAATGAAAGAACAGAAGGCTAAGTGGATGGCTGCTGGGCTTCACTTCTTGTTCCAAGGCTGTGCATAGTCCATTATCCATAAATAAATAAGTGGTGTTGGAAACATAATTTTGTTAAATGAAACTTGACTTAAAAACCCTCCAAAGTTTGCTTATTTATGGTTATGAATGCAACACACATCCAGGACTGGCTCCAAATATTTTAATAAATAATAAATAAATAAAATTTTTATTTGTACCCCGCTCCTTCCAAGATCAGGGCGGCTTACAGCAAATAGTTAAAAACAGAATAAATACAATACAGATCAAACAACCAATTACAATAAAAAAAACAGGCTAAAATGCCCCATTAGCCCAACCTCTTGGCCACGAAAGAGGAGGGAGGCCCACAGGATTTTAGTCGGGGAATGCCTGTTGGAACAGGAAGGTTTTCAGGTCCTTCCTGAATTGGGCCAGGGTGGTAGTCGAGCGGAGCTCAGTGGGCTGCGTATTCCAAAGGGCTGGGGCAGCAGTGGAAAATGTCCTCCGTGAGGTGGAGGATAATCTAGCCCCAGGGACCTTCAGTAATTGCTGCCCAGACGTTCTGAGGGTGCGAGGCGGAATGTACGGGGAGAGGCGGTCCTTTAGGTATCCTGGACCCAAGCCATTTAGGGCTTTATAGGTAATCACCAACACCTTATATTGAGCCCGGAAGCAGATGGGCAGCCAATGGAGATCTTTCAATACCGGTGTTATGTGGCTGGTCCTGGAAACGCCAGTGACCATCCGGGCTGCCATGTTCTGCACCATTTGCAGCTTCCGAGTTTGGTATAAGGGTTGCCCCATGTAGAGTACATTGCAGAAGTCCAATCTCAAGGTTACCAGAGCATGTACAACAGTTTCTAGGTCCCCCTGGGCCAGGTATGGACGCAGCTGGCGAATAAGCCGAAGCTGATAGAGGTGCTCTTGACCGTCGCATTCACCTGAGCAGTCAGGTGAAGCGACGAGTCAAGAAGCACCCCCAGACTGCGCACGGAGTCCTTCACAGGGAGCGTGACCCCGTTCAGGACAGGTGGAACCACCGCCATTCCTGGACCAGGGGAACCTATCACTAGTACCTCCATTTTCTCTGGATTCAACTTGAGTCGGTTTTCCCTCATCCAGCCCATTACTGACTCTAGACAGGCCACGAGAGAAGAGACCCCATCCCCGGTCACTGCATCAGTCGGAGACATAGAGAAAATGATTTGGGTGTCATCAGCGTACTGATAACCCCGCGCCCCATGTCTCCGGATGATCTCTCCCAGCGGTTTCATGTAAATGTTAAATAGCATGGGAGACAGAATGGCTCCTTGAGGGACCCCAGTTTTAAGGGGCCTCTCGTCGGAGCACACGTCTCCCAGCTGCACCATCTGGGACCTCCCAGAGAGGTAGGACCGGAACCACTGAAGCACAGTGCCCCCGATTCCCACCTCTGCCAGGCGCCCCAGAAGGATACCATGGTCTATGGTATCAAAAGCCGCTGAGATTTTGTCCCCCACCCCACCCTACCCCCAAAATCAGCTAAGAAAGGCATCCCAGAATTCTTTTCAATGGAATGGAAGAAGCAAATCAATATGAATAGGGGAACATCAACATTTTTAGAACTATGATCCCACTTTAACTGCCCTGGATCCACCCTATGGATGGATGAATCCTGAGGCTTATAGTTTGCTGAATGTTCTGCTAGGGATCTCACATGTTGTTGTCCAGGTGAGTACACTAGAAATTCTAAGTACATCACCAAACTACAAATCTTGGCCGGCATCCTATTGGTAACATACTTGGGCATAACTTTCTCTTATGCCTGTTCATATTCTTTCACAGGTTTTGGAGATGAAAGTATGGTAGACTTTCCTCCTTGGTCACCGGCCATGCACTTAATGATCCTGGAGCTGGGTCACCCTCCCTGTAGCTATTTAATGGCTGGAGGGGGGCAGGGGTGGCCAGGGATTTTGCAATCAGATGTGCAGAGGATCAGGCATATTCCTGGACATCTCAGGGATCCTTAGAAGGAGTCCCCAGGCAGTCCACAAGGGTAATTGACATCATTGTGCATCTAGCTGCAAGAGCACAGCAGAACATTCCCAGTCTACCCCACCCCAGTCTTCCCTGGCCACTAAATGACTTGGGAGGATTAATAAAGAAGGGGGCCAGAACTGAGTTATGCATGGAGCACCTTTATGCTTCCTCTGCCTGATGTAAGATCTTGGCCGCGAAGATACAAAAGGATGGTGCCAGAACAGTTAAAATGGCTTCAAACTGCTATAATTGTAATTGCTATAATTGTAATTGATATTAGTGAAGACTGAATTCTATACATCTGTTTCAAAACAAATGAAAATGTAACCAACTGACCTTTCCACTCAGGTTTTCGTTCGTGCTGAGAGAATACATGCCTACTAAAATGATTTAAAGGCTAAAGGCTAGTCTGGCATTCTGAAATGCTGAACATTTGTGATGAGCTGTCCATCTTTTGTGCCATTGCTAGTGGTTGTGTGTGGGGGTGTGTGTAGCCTACTGTTTGATAACAACTATAAATTATTCCTTCCTATGGACTAGAAGTGATATGTACCATGTACTTAATGCTATCTGAGATTATCTTGAAAACATATTCAGGGGTCACCATGTTGGCCATACAGCACAGTATAAGAACATAAAAAATCCACAAAACAGTGATAACTTTATTCAGACAACCAAAATGCAAAAAATATATGACACAAGGTGAAGCTCCATTGGCTTCTTCATCAGGTAAAAGTATTTTAAAAATCATACAGAAGAAATATGTTATAAAATGGCAATGCTAGTAGTTAAAAAAAATCATAGAGGAGGAAAATGAAGGCCTGTGACTAACAGTCAATTTATAATTTTTTTCATCTATCTATCTATCTATCTATCTATCTATCTATCTATCTATCATCTATCTATCTATCTACCTACCTAAAGAAATAATTTTCCCAAGATAAGGCATATCACATCTCAACATGCACTTTACCTGGAGGTTGGTATCTCCAGCCACATTGTGGGTCAGATTCGAATGCATCATTTTTATACATGAAAACTTGTTTTGATCAGAGTCCTTGATAGTTAAAGAAAAGCTTGTCTTGAAAATGGGAAATGGCAACTGATAGCGGAATAAACCTGATCTTCTTTATTGGAATGTATATTGTTAAAATCATAGGCCCAGTCTTGGATGTTATGATTTTCCTTCATTTATGATCCCCCCCCCCACTCCCTGCTTCATGCTTTAATTTAGGACATACATATACAAATATTAAAAGAAAGCTGTTGGATTGGATCCAGAGGAGTGCAAGCAATAAAACAACTCATGCAACATGGCTTCCCCAGTATGTTCTCTGCATTGTACCTTCTTTCACCCTCCAATAGTTGAGGGACCCTATGGCTGTGATGCACAATTCAAACACAATCCACCCTACATTTGTTTCTGCAGGACAAGTGCTCCTGTCTCCTGTCATCTGCAGAATGCTCTTCCCAGACTTTTCCCCACATGCTAGAAGATTTTCATTGGAAAATAATGTACAAAAGAACAGTTATTTCTTTTCTGCAAGGCATGTTAATACTTACATTTGTATGTTCATACAGGGACTTTCTCTTTCATTTGCATGTCTTTCAGTATCATCCATCACTTTCAAACAGTAAGATAAGATTTCTCATAGTCATAAATATCTCATACATAGGATGTTTACATGAATTTAATATGGCATATACAAACATGTCTGCATACATTTTGAGGGCATCAGATCCTTCTCAGCCAACTACAGATCCCACTGAGACATGGCAACATCCCTCAGAACTGAGATCTATTGGAGGATGCCTCTTCTGTTTCCCACTAGTGGGAGCAATACATTGTAGGAGGAATGTGAGAGGGTCTTTTTTGCTGTGGCAAATCACTTATGGAATGACCTTGTCTTGGAGATTTGATCAGAGCCAATGCTGGTTACTTTCTAGTACCAAGTGAAAGCATGGCTATTTATTAAAGCTTTTGGGGCTTAATTTACTTTCCAGAATATACATGCACAAGGTATTAACTGTTTCAGTCTTTCAAGCTGTTTCAACATGTTAAATTCTTTAGAACGTTTAAATCATTTTACAATTGCTTCAAGTTTGAAATTTGTTTAAACTGTTTATATTGTCTGGGTTGTACAATGCCCTAAGATCTCATGATTATAGCTAGCATATAAATGTTTTGAATAATAAATAAGACATTCTAGCATTGTGGCCCCTTCAGAATAGGGAAAATTCAGAGCCAAGGGATGTGTAGCAGATTTTGTTGGCATTCCTACCTATAATACAGTATCAGAAGAAGCATGGAGAACTGCAGTAGGAGAGGATAAACTGATAAAATTTAGGAAGGGTGCTTTGTGCAAGCCGTGCTTTGGTTTACTAGAATGCTGTTTTAAATCTACCCCATGGCTGACTTATATGAGGAGTATTATATATTAGGCTTATATAGAATATCTTATAAATTTCTTCTCACCAATGAGAAAGTGTATCTTGGCACCTTGTTGCAAAACTAGCAACTGCTGTGAGGTTTTTTGACCACCTGTGGCAGAGCTGAATGAGAGCTTTTGCTGGTTTGCTTCTCCACAATTTACAAAAGAAGTCTCTGTGAAAAACTGCTTTCTTTCCTATTTCTTACAGAAACCATGCATCTGCAGCAAGCATTGAAGGATAGGATTATTGATCAAAAAGACACAAACAACTCGTCCAATACTTGTATTTAAAAACAAAATCCAGGCAACAAAGCTGCAGCAATCACAGTTTGTGTAAAAAAAACTATTTGCTCAATTTCTGTAGGAAAAAACACTTCTTTGAAAATGTATTCTTTGAATACTTCTTTGAAAATGCACAGCCACCTATATTGCCTAGTAAAGACGGGGAAATGGACATTTTCTCCTCCCCTCTATAAGAATGTGCTAACCAATAAGACTTATTCCTTGACTGAATCAATCTACCTCTATTGTGCTTTTCCCCTTTTCCTACTGCCTTCCCCATTGCCTAGCATTATTGTCTTTTCCATTCTGTTGAGATGCCTATTTTATATAATATATTTTTTAAAAAAAACACACAGATGAAAGTACAGGAAGAAGTTGATAAACAGTGCTTGGTGGATGTAGCTGCCCTCCATTCAACCCAATCCATTTCTGCAAGATCAGCTCCTTCTCACATCCTTTCTGAAAATTATGCCATAAAATTGAGTAGCTTTCCAATTTTCCAACAGATTGCACTTCCCAAAGGAAGTTTCACCATGGGAATGACCGCCTAGCAAAACCTGCTGACACTAGATGGACATTTTATACAAATGACTCCTTGGCTTTGTTCCACTTGAATGATGTGTTATAGTAAGCAGGGAAGTACTGGACCTCACAACAGCATGTGCTATTTCACTGTCTTTTGAAAGAAATAGCAACCTCTTTTTTCTTTAATTTTTTTCTCTGCAGAAAACTCAACTGCTTTGGGCACATATCCAGCCCTTATATTAAGCATCATTTCCACTACCTGCCCCCAATCTTCTGTCCTTCCAATGTGCTGGACTACAACTCCCATTATTCCATGACAGCATGGCCAATGGGAAATTGACAGTCACATCACTGGAAGGGAGCAGTAATAGCAAAAGCTTCCTCCATATATGCTCTTCTGAGTCCCTTCAACATGTATATCTGACTGCATGAATAATTCCAGATGGATGAATTCAGTGAAGGGATGGATGTAGCTATAGAGGAGGAACAAAATGAAGGCATAATGCCCCAAATAAAAATTCTGCCACCCTTAAATGTCCCTTCAGTCCCCACATTTCTACCATCTCAGTAATTTAAAATTTCCTTTGAGCATTTAGAAAAATAATTTAGGCATACAAAGAACAGGGGTAGGCACAGGGACCAGGGAGAACACAGCCAGCAGAAGAGTTCTAGGTGTGAATGATTCCCAGAGCCTCACTCTCAGCAATGCTAGAAATGGAAGGACTGAAGGCAAATTTCATTTGGTGGGGTAGAATTCTTATTGGAGAGGCAATTACATTGTTGTGACCCCATGAATTTCACATGGTTTCCTTAAGCAAGAAATACTCAGGGGTAGTTTTGCCAGGAATACCAAAGTCAACATTATCCATGTAATAGTTATAAATAATAATAATAATAATAATAATAATAATAATAATAATAATAATAGTAGTAGTAGTAGTAGTAGTAGTATTTTATTTCTATACATGGTTGTAAAAACTGGACAGTAAATAGAGCTGACAGGAAGAAAGTTAACTTCTGCAATAGAATCCTATGGATACCATAGGTTGTTAAAAAAACAAATGAATGAGTTCCAGAGGAGCAACAATCACTTAAAGAAGTAGCTATCCCCATTGTAATGTGCTTGGATACTAAAGAGATGGTGCACCAATCCAGGCTGAGAATATACTGATCTTACATTAAAGAAAGAGTAAACAAATTTGCCACTGCATGTCCCTGAAGATTAATTAACATGGTGTTCGTGCAACTTGATATGTGAAGTTGGGGTGGGTGTGGTGGAGAACATCTCAGCTTTTTTGTAAGGCAGTGTGGAACATTTTGTTAAGTTTACGAAGTATTTTTCAACAAACCTTTATTAGGCTAAAAAGAAAAAAAAGCTCAGCAGGAACGTTAGCCTCCTGAAACACTATTTAACCAAGTCTCTGTTGTCATAGAGATCTACATTGTTGTTGGTCACCCAGAAAATGGAGGTTATATTTGTCTGATTTAGATCTGGTGAAGCTGAAGTGTTCTGTGAAAAACAGGGTGAAAGAAGGTTTTTTCAAAACCTATAATTATATCTGTCTTCCGAGTTAGAAATTACAAAGATAATATATAGGTGGTTAAAATGCATCCAGGCCAGTAATATTAGAGGCAATTATATATGTGGCAGGGGCAAAAAAAAAAAAATACAGTGGAGCCTTGCCTTAAGTGGAGGATCTGTTCTGGACCCCCCCCCTCTCCCGAGTAAGGCAAATCCCGCATAAGCTCGAGCCCCATTCACTATAATGGGGCTTATGCTTGTGGCGGCATGGCGTGCATGTGCGGTGGGCACATGCACCATTCATTTAATGGCAATGCGGCTTCTGCATAAACAGGAAACCGTGTATGGTGCACCCACATATGAGGCAGGTTCACTGTATACAAAAGAAAATGGATATGTATCTCAAGATACTCAAAAGATAGTTGCTTTAATAATAAAAAAGACCAGTGCTTTTCAGCTGTTGTATACTCTTAAGGTCTTCTTCAGGGCTATGTAAAATCATAAAATGACAACACATAAATATATGAGATCACATAACCCCTAAATAAGTACATTAGTATATTGGCTATGGCCTGTTTATTTTTGTTGTTTGCCATCAGCTTAATTTTGATGTGTGGTGACCATATGAATGAGAATCCTCCAAGATCCCCAGTCATCCCCAGTCCCTTGCTCAGGTCTTGCAAACTCAGGCAGGGCTATGGCTTCCTTGGCTGAATAAATCTACTTGCATTGTGCTTTTCCTCTTTTCCTACTGCCTTCCTCCTTGCTTAGCATTATTGTCTTTTCCATTGTGTCATATCATCTCATGCTCTGTCCAAACTATGACAGCCTTAGTCTTCTTCTCTTTTAGGGGTAGTAAATGTCTGGTTTGCTCTAGAATCCATTCATTTGTCTTTTTAACAACCCATGGTATCTGTACAACTCTCCTCCAGCACCATGTTTCCAGTGAGTTGACTTTCTTCCTGTCAGCTTTCACAACTATACAACTTTCACAACTATACATAGTTGTGTCCAACTTTCACAACTATACCTAGAAATCAGAAATATAATGGCATGGACAATCCTGACCGTGGCAATCAAGTATATATCTTTACACTTGAAGATCTTGTCTAGTTCCTTCATAGCTATCCTTCCAAGTTTTCTTCTGCTTTCTTGATTAAAGACTCCATTTTAAATTAATAATTGAGCCAAGGTGTAAAAAATATTTATTTTTACCAGAAGTATTTTGGATTTTGGGGAATTTTGGAATATCTGTATATATGTACATAATAAGGTAGCTTAGAAATGAGATCCAAGTCTAAACACAAAATTCATCTATGTTTCATATACACCATATATATATATATATTACATAACCTAGAAGTAATTTTACATAATATTTTTTTCCATATAGTTTTTATTTGGTTTTACATAATTAACAAGTTTGATTACAATTTCGTATATCACAATCATTATTAATACATATTATTCTCAACTTATAAATTTACAAATTTAACCAAAAAATAGAATGCCTTTTACGCATCACGTTTCCTAAAGCCCATGTACCATCCAGCGCAACAAATTTTATAAATACTGGTGGGGCCCATAAATTATTGCCCATATTCCATCCAATATTTAATTACTGGGATCCATTCTATTTCTCTTTTTTCCTTTACTTCATTCTTGAGTAATTTTACATAATATTTTGAAATAATTGTATGCATGAAACAAAGTTTATTTACCATAAACATCTTTATTAAGTATTTCATCATCATCTACATCAATACATACCAAGAAAAGTTAAAATATACAAATACATGGCCTTTTTTATCTTCTTTATTTACAATGAACCATCAGAAAGCAAAGGTATCAATATCTCATCTGTGAAAAAGTTTTTGGTTTTTGGAGTAGTTTGAATTTTGGAATTCCAGATAAGACAGGCTCAATCTGTATCTTATTCAAAGTGAAAACACTGAAGAAAAGACAAATTCTAAATATCTTTTCAAGTGGATGTTCTCCATAATCATACTGCCAGACAGAAAAAAAAACTACTTTTATACATTATACATTTCTCTTTCTCCTTTGAAAAGAAAAATAATAATAAACACAGTTCTAGAGATAACTGTACAGTCTGATTTACAATCCCCTTTCTCTTCACAAAAACATCAGAATATATTCATCAAATTATGAGACAATGTCCTCCAGGGATACAAAGAATATTTGGAAATTCTCATCCATGATGAAATAGGGTATCAAAGGACATTGAGATACCCCATTGAAATAAATTGTGAACTGCACAAGAAGTTTCATCCTTCAGAAAAAGACCAGTTCCCCCTGTCTTTGCAAAAAGAGATTACTTTTTGGTATCTTACCCAGAATATGATGGGTCTTGTGTAAAACTTTTCTTTTGTGCACAAGCAATATCTTACTTCAAAAGTTCACAAAACACTCATAATTTTACATAGAGTGAAGTTTTCCATTCTTATGAGTACAAAATGAAATAAGTGAAGATTCACATCCCTAATACTAACTCTTGTGTACCAGTTTCCCCACATTGCCTCCAGCATCTGGCATGAGTTTATTCATGGATGCAATACCACCTATGAATCAGTTTCATACATTGTTCCTTACCAGTGTTACCATTTCATTTTAGGGAATGTGTGAGACCAACTTGAGCAGACACTCTGTCTGATCCTGCTTTGAATCATACCTGTGATTCAAGAGTTTGATGACAGAATACATATCAGGACCAGCCCTACCATTGGGCAAAAGAATACAACTGCAACAGGTAAGACATGCCTTGAGAACACCAAAACCAATTTCTTGTCTGCTTTCTTTGACCTAGCCATTCCTCTTTGTTGGAGGACAGAGCTAGTCATGCCACAAAGGCTGTCCTATCATCCTAAGTTTTCTAGCTGGCCTCATATGTGGTGAAGGATGTTGTTCCATTCCCAGTATTCATTTGCCATTTCAGTCAGGTTCTGTATATGGAGCTACTTCCAGTCCAAGTAGACAAAACTCAGGCCCTCCCATTAAGCAGCATGAGATGACCACTTCAGGGGACAAGGTACCAGAAGTTCAAGTTCAAGTTAATGCTTATTGTACTAGTCAAAGGCCATGACAAAATGAGCTTATCAAAAAGCATAAAGCAATTAAAACAAAAGGCACAGAATACAAAGGACAAAAACATCCCAACATTTAGTGTGCAGTTAAAATAGTTAGCTGATAAAAAGGACAATAAGAAAAAGGGACATCTTTCCTGGATATAAGTAAACTTATACAATATTATCATAAAATCTGATTAATACTTTGTGTCTCCCTGGCATTTTATGGCAATTTTATTTAACTCTCTCTTTCTAATCTTTTTTGCAGCTATGGCAAAAAGAGCCACTCTATGTGTTACATAATCATTGGTGTCATTCAAAAGGAATTGGACTGAATCAACA
This sequence comes from Sceloporus undulatus, assembly GCF_019175285.1. Classification (NCBI taxonomy): domain Eukaryota; kingdom Metazoa; phylum Chordata; class Lepidosauria; order Squamata; family Phrynosomatidae; genus Sceloporus; species Sceloporus undulatus. Next base: position 226,510,001 of record NC_056525.1, read on the forward strand.
GTAGAGCTCCCACTTTTGTTCATCAGCAAGGGTGTTAAAATTTTCTCTCTAGGATTGCTATACAATGGACAAAATAACAGGTAGTGAACAATATCCTCCACCTGAGACTGACTGCAGATGCATAGTCTGTTCTCAAAAGGCACTTTGTTATAGCGACCAGAGGGTGGTGGAGAAACAATCCATGTTCCCCAAATACTGTTGAACAAAAAATCAACTACTAATCATGGCTTGCGCAGTAAGAGATTCTCAGATAAAGGACAAGCGATCATAAATAACTGGCCAGTAAAGAAACCAGGTGGAGCAATAACATCAGCTAAAGAACATTTAGCAAAAATTCAATCTATCTTGGGGTCCGCGTTGGATGTAAGCAATGGTGTCTTCTGTAAACATCTGCTGCAGCATGGACAAAGAGGCAGTATAGAATTGACTTTTCAGGATCCCGACTTATGGCGAGGATTTGGATCTCTATTGTATTTATTTACCAACAAAGGCCTATTATTTGAACTCATACAACCACAAAATAAACTTCACAAATGGTTTTATAACCCTTCACACCCCTCCCTTTTTCATGGGGAGAAAGGGAAAGGCAAATTAGAAATGATAAACAGAGTAGAAGAAGTTGGAACAATAAGAGTCATAAGACCCTGCCTTTTATCACATACCCAAATAACATCCCTTTAGGCCCCTACAAACAAGAAAATAAGAACAAGCATATAGACTCTCGAAAGCAAATTGGGACACATCTGGGTAGGTCAAAATTACAAGACAGCACCATTGTATCAAAGACCTCCTTTAAAAACCTAGGAGAGCTGTTTAGACCTAACAAGGACATTAGTCACAGAACTAATGTTGAGTACCGGTACCAGAAGTTGAAATTGCTGAGATGGGTGACACAGCACCACTCTAAAGAGAGTTGCTGAATACTCTCTCACTGACGCATTCCTAAGAAGCTGGGTAGCTACCAAGTGGGCTTTCTGGACTGGTGGCTGCCTGAATACAACCCACACACCATTTTGGAGCTCAGGTGCTGCAGTGGTTAAATGTCAGTACTGCAGCCAAAACATTGTGAGTTTGATCCTGCAGGGCTACAAGGCTGACTCAGCCTTCCATCCTTTCATAGGCTGGTAAAATGAGTACCCAGCTTGTTGGGGTCTAACACATTGTAAACCGCTTAGAGAGTGCTTAGCACTATAAAGCAGCATAGAAACATAAGTGCTAGTGCTATTTGCTGTCCCAGAGAGTCTGTATACCAAAGACAACCTCTGTGGCCACCCTACTCACCATGCCTCTCTTTGAAAAAGAACAGAGAGCGTGGAATAAGATTTTTGGGAATGGTGAAAGGAGGAAATTGGGAACAGCTGCACCAATGGCAAATGAGATGGCACAAGATTTCTCCCTGAGACTGTGTCAGGCAGTTGCCTCATGTGATAATGTCCCTAATAACACTGGCCTAGCTGGACAAATAGCTAGGTCAGATAGAAAATAGCTACCAATGTTCTAAAGTGGCAGACAGAGGGAAAAGTTTTCTCCCCCTCCCCCCAAGTACATTCATCATCAGATGAAATGTCTTTCCTCAGCAATGTTATTAGATAGGATGTGTCTATACAGCGTTGATAAGATCACCAACCCAGTATAAATCCTGACTGATGGAGAGCGTGGGAAGACAGTTTTGAATTCTAAAATGCCTTTTATGAGCCCAGGGAAGGGCTTTTTGCTGTTGGCTTAAAAGAGAAGATCTGAGAACACTGCTGGAGAGGCCTATTCACTGAAGGGGAGAAAAGGATGGATTCATACCATGTCTTATTCATTTCAGAATGTTTTATCTCTTTCCTGCTCCCCACTGCTGGAAATGGATGTGTTTTATATGGGTGTTAACATCACCTGTTCCTTTCTGCTACATTCAAATGCTGAAGCACTGCCTAAGAGAGAACTTTAAGAGAGACCGTAAGAAGTACCAGAGAGGGAGGTGCATCCCCCCATTAAATTATTTGCACTTACCAGGCTTACTTGGCTTGATTCTCAGGTTGCATGTAGTAAAGTCATTATTGAAATATTGACTGATTGATTGATTGATTGATTGATTGATTGATGGTATAACTGTATCATGTCCCAGCCCACAAGGGTTCCTGATGAGCAAATAAAAACCAATTAAAACGACAGAGAGATAAAACATTTTATAACATTAAACTACTTTTTAGAAATTCCTAAAACCAGTCTAAAAAACTATCTTAGGCTGCATCCACACTGCTCAAATAATCAAGTTTGATATCACTTTAACTGTGTCATAGTTCAATGTTATGTAATTCTGGGAATTTCAGTTTTGTGAGACATTTAGCTTTCTCTATCAGAGACTCTGGTACCACAGTAAACTACAGTCCCAAAATTTCCATAGCATTTAGCCAAGACAGTTAAAATGGTGTCACATTTGGATTATTTCTGCAGTGTGGATGCAACCCTAGAATTCAGTTCTGAAACAGTTAAAACAGCAATTTCAAACATCAAATGCCATGTGGAACAGCACTCTTGTAGCTGCCTGTCAGAAGCTCAAAAAGAGATGCAGCTAGCATAACTTCATTGGGTAAGGAGTTCCACAATTGAGGCCTGATACAGAGAAAGCCCTTTTCATGTACCTACCAATTTAACTTCATGAGGTGTTGAGACACACAGCAGGGCCTCCTCTGAATATCTCACACATCTGTCACACTCAGAGCCAGGTTATAAGTTGTTTGGTGCTTTGTAAGTCAATACTAGGGGGTTTATCACACAAGAGGAATTTCTCTTAATTTTAAATGAAAAGAAAGTGGGGCCAGAATGCATTCACATGAATTCGCTAATTCAGCGAATTTACGTGAATTCGAATTGCATTTGAACTGACTTCGCATTGCCTGAAAATAGCTTGCCATTGCCCAAAATTGCGTGTGGTAGTTTATAACATAATAATGTGAAACCCCATGATTGCGTTCAGATTGACTTCCCATTGCCCAAAATTGCATGTGATAGTCGTATCATGCATTAATGTTAAACCCCATGATTGCGTTCGGATTGCCATTGGATTATACTTCCAATTTCCCTTGTCTGACTTGAACTGAGCACAGGAGGAAACTGGAAGCGAAAGCAGTTTTTGCAAGACTGATGTTATATGATCTCTAAAATGAACACCTTACCCCAATCTGGTTGCTGCATTTTGTACCAGCCGCAGTTTCCAAAGACTTTTCAAGGGCAGACCCTTGTAGAATGTATTACAGTAATCTAATCAAGAGGTAAACTAAGGCATGAACTACTGTAGCCATATCTGCCATCTTCAAGAAAGGACAAAGCTGATGCACCATACAAAACTGAGCAATGGACAAAGGTAAATGAATTATTACTGGGAATTAACATAAGGCTCCAGTGATATGTATGTTGCTCTGAAAGCTAATGTCATCAAAATCCATTATAGCTGATTGAAGGGGGCAGAAACCTTTTGGGATAGGAGCTTAATATCAAACATACCACTATTTCTATTTCAGATATCTGAAGTATGGGATGAAGGACCTTCTCTGCCTACAAAATTCAGAATATGACTTATTCCTGAACAAGTAAGTAATTTTGCCTACTTTGATCTGTCCTTCTTCCTATTCATTTATTTCTTAGATTATAACCTGTAGCAATTTATTGTTGTTTCTTTATCTGAGAAATCTGATAGGGAGAAAAGTGTTTTGAATAAATTATAGAGGAGGCATGGCAAAGAACAGATTTGATTTTCTCACCAGTATACAAAAACACAGTACACCCACCATCTATTTCATTCAAAGTCTTTCAGCCAAGTTAAATTTCATGATCTAGATTGCAATAAGATGCATTCAAACTTAGAAGATAGGCAGGTGAACCAAAATCGGTCGAGTGTGGGCTTCTTGCTTTTAATTTTAATGCTGTTGTACTTCATGGAAAACACAGCTGAGCCAGAGTCTGACAATTGTGTGTCAATTCTGGGGAGAAATGTGCTGAGAAAATGAGACTATGATCAGTTTGATTAAGCATGTCAAGATTAGTAAATGCTTGCTTGCTTTCTACTTTCATGTGTTTTTCAGGCTTGAAATGAAAAGGTCTGAGGTTTTGTTGCATTTGCCAAAAGTCACACAGGACATTTTGCTGCCTGAAGCAGAGCAGCAACTGGCATGCTCAAGGTGCCTAGCAGCACCCAAACCTGGGCAGATTATTCAGGCAGCAAATCCCACAAGAGCCATTTGGCTGGCAGTAAAAATACAAAGGTAGCACTATAAATAACTGATCCTTTGTTGCAATTTCATGATGCTCAGCATCAGCTGTTTGAAATTGCTAGCTCACTCTGCCTCATGGCAGGGCTGGCAATGCAGCCAGTGATTCAAAGAGCAATGAGAACAACTGTCCCTGGCCCTGGTTTGGATTATCATCTGTGCAACCCGTGCATCAGAATGAATGACACAATATTGAGGTGTTACAACTGATTATATCACTTCTGACCAGCAGGTAAGCTTGTAGCCCAGTTATCTCTCCATTCTAATTTGACTTACCAGGTTGATGGCATTTTTAAAAAAATGAAGGGGAACATTAAAAATGGGCATCTCCATAAACACAACTATGGCCTGAAACAGTGTGTACATTCTACCATCCCATTCTACTCTGTATCTTCCTTAGGCGTAAACCCAAAGGGGAGAAAAACCAATCAGTGTAATATATATATATATATATATATATATATATATATATATATATATATAATGTAAGTTAGTGGGGCCATGGTGATTGGGTGATTGATCTGTATTCCAAATTTCTTTCCTTTGGAGGGTATAATTCCAAACATTTTGTTTTGTTTTGTTTTAAAGCCAAAGGTTCTTTCCTTTGGAACATCTGTGCTTTTTGAAATGCAGGAAGACATAAATGTTAGGAAAATATGTATTGTCTGAACACCTTGAGGCAAGGGGAAAATAGACAAAAATGTCTACTATATATACTGATGTGTTGTTTTAACTGTTTTATCTTTTATTGTTCACCGCTGTGATCCTTGGAATAGCGGTATATAAATATATTTTTATTATTATTTTTATTATTATAAGTCTAGAAATTTTAATCAAATATTGATCCAGAAAGCCTGGGTCAACTTATCCATGGGTCAATGTACATACTGTACTTTAACTCATATGAGCCATTCCCTTTCTTAGAATAGAGTGGTAAAAGGTGAAAGCTTAGTCCATCTTGGGAGCACAAAAAAGGAGCATGGATCCCCTCTACTTTCTCATCCATCCAGCCTTTAGGATGAGCACAAACAGTTATGCTTGCCAGAATTTTCTAAGTTTTTTGGCATAATTTTCCTTTGCAACATCCATTACATCCTTTGTTACATGCCCCAAGTTTTACCCTTGATTTATCCACAGGTCATATCAAAATCCATAATTTTGGCCCCCAAAACCTTGAGTTACACATGAGGTCGACTTATAGCTGAGGATATATGGTATGTCAGATCCTGGAAGCAAGAAGCAACCTGTAACTAGTTATTTAGGGAGGGAACAAAGGCGTAATGAGGTTACATTTCAAAAGTATTGCAATGTATAGGAACAAAATGTAATGTAATGTTTTCTAGTTACATTCTAAAGTTTTCTTAAGCCATTTTGACAGGGATTTTATGGCAATTCTCTTATGAAAATAAAAAAGCAAGGAACGGTCCAACAAGTAAGGTAAAGATGAAATTTCCTGCAGTTTGCATCAAGGAAAACATTTTGGAAGATTTTCCACTTTGCTTCTCTTAAGGCTGAGAGAGTGTGACTTGCCCAAGGTCGATCAGTGGGTTTATATGGCTGAGATGGGACTCAAACCCTGGTCTCCATAGTTACAGTCCAATGCTCAAACCACTACAGCACAATCTAGTGTGGTGTTTGTGTGTGTGTACACAGTCATCTGTCCCCTTTTGCAGCCTTGGGATCCACAACCTTGCTCTTCGTGGATGGTGAGCAGTGAGGAACAAAATGGTGTGCACACCCGAAGAGCATGGGTGGGGTTGCGTGCAGAAGCGTGCAGCCATTGAAATGCATATGACCCCAATATTGGTGAGTTTTCAGATTCATGGGGGCAGGGTCCAGAACAGATCCCTACGAATCAGAAGGGACGAGTGTATATACCACCAGCAAAATAGCAGGAATACAAAAGCCTAATCTTAGCCTCTTCTACTGATGTTAATACAGAATAAAAAAATTACCTAGGCAATATATTAATACAAATCAGTCCTTTTTTTCTTTGTATATAATATTTGAATCTACTTCTCTTCCAAGTTGGTCAGAACAGCCTTTTGGCCTCTGAATAATCATGAGGAGGGATATCAAGCCTGAAGGTAGTAGAGCTAAGCCTGTTGTTGACAAAGTGCCTCACAGATGGACAGTTAAAAGCTATCAACATGGAAATAATGTCACTAATCTGCCCATAAAGACCTGTGAGGAGTAAATGTCTAGTATCCTCTTTACCATATCTGTCTGGTAAATCACCAGCTTTTAAATGCTGCAATAAGTAATACATTTGAAACAGATGGGGGGAACAGAAAAGTAGAAATGATGAAGTGATGTGTGTATCCTCTTTTTGGAGAAAATAAAATGCTGTTCTTTAACTTGACAAATTGCATACAGTCCAGGTCCATCTGTGGAGTTAAATGACTAGCATATTAATTCCGCATATTGTAACCTCAGTAGAATTATAGGCATGCAGCCGCATCTCAAGGTTGTGATCCAGCCCAAGTTAAGTATTTTTAAATTTCCCTTGATTTCAGTGAAAATTAAGCACATGTTTATCTCCCACTGAAACCAAAGACCACAATCTTATGCATGTACAATATTATGTAGATTTTTTTCAGAGGTTCTAATGAGTTAAGCTGCATTTATTCTTCAAAGCATTATGCAGGTAATTCATTGGATTGTGTCCTAGCTGAAGAACTAGACAATTTTCCACAAATGCCTTGTGGTCATTATAGCTGCTTATTATTTCAGTTTTCACGCTGGCAAATAACAGTACAGTAACAATAATAACAACTGCCCTAACACAATATATTATATTCCTACAAAGCTGTTAACCTCCCCTTGCTACTGAAATATCTTTTCTTTTTTGAAGCTTTCTTGAGGGGGGAAAAAACTTCCCTCTGACAGCACATAAACTCCAGGAAGTATTGATTGAAGTTCAGCTCAGATGCACAACTCTGCCTTCACAAAAATATATGGACAATTTCTTCTCTGCAGTAGGTCTATCAAAACAGTAAAAAATGGTCTATAAGTTGTGTCTTATGTGAGAAGAGAAACAAATCCTAAATTAAAAAATTTGAAAGCATAACTGGTGAGAAAAACACATACATTGATGTGATGGTGTTTATACATTACCAATGTCCTTATGAAACAAAAAGTATGTGCCTTGTGGCCTGATCAAACAGCCCTCTTCTTATGTTCTTACTAAAAAAAGAGAGAAGCCAACCTTGGCATATAAAGGATAAAATATTGTGTGAGTAGATCCTTCTAGAGACAAATGCACATCTTTTAAAAACTAAGTAAGGAGCCCTGGTACTTCAGCCACAATGTTGTGAGTTTGATCCCAGGGGCTCCAAGATTAACTCAGGCTTACATCCTTTCATTGGTGCTGTACTGCACACATACTAGGGTTGCCTCGGGGCGTCCTTTCCAGACTCCCCACAACCCTAGTACATTGCTGCGGTGTTGTAATGATGGTGCCCTTTCTACATGGGCGCGGCCATTACGATGTCATGGCTGCGCCACCTCCAAATGGGGCAGTGCTTATGTGACGTCTTGACGCCACTGAAGGCCGTTTGTGTCGCCCTTTCAGCGGCGCCAGAAGGAGCTCCATTTCGGAGCTCCTTTGGCTGCGTGTATTGCTGGCACGGCCTTTAAATGGCCGCACCAGCGATACAAAGAGAAAGGGCCAAGCGGCCCCTTTCTCCCTTTCCCCGCCACTGTCAGGGTGTCCTTGGGGCTTGAAGCCCCAAGGACAACCCTTTCCAGGCCACGGGAAAGCGGCCTTTTGCCGCTTCCCTGTGGTCTGGAAAAGCGGCGGATTGGGGTCTCAGGGCTGCCCTACTGTGGCAGCTGAGGCCCCGATCTGTCGGGGAAAGGGGCGGGTGCAGGCCGCCCCAAAGGGGCAGTCTGTATCCCACCATAGTCTGGTAAAATGAGTACCCAGGTTGTTGGGGGCAATTGCCTTACAGATTGTAGACCACTTAGAGAGTGCTGAGTTCACTAATGAAGTGGTATAGAAATTTAAATGCTAATGCTATTGCTAGTGATTTGAGTGTTGGTCTACGACTCTGGAGACATGAACGCAGGCCAAGAAGGCAGTTATTTGTGCAGGAAGAGAAAGTAAAAACGTGGCTTATACCACCTGGATCTGTAGATTCCAGACACTACACCATGATGAATGTATACAAGCACACATCTTTGAATACCAAACCTTTCTCTTTGAATAGCAAAATTTCTCTAATGGAATGGATAAGATGAATGATTTCATCAGAGGAATATGTGGTCTGCAATTCCTGTTATGACTCACCTTTAGCTAACCTGACTAAGCCTAATAACAGTTGTAGTCTGACATGATCTAGTCCTTTGAGCACTAAGATTTATTAATGCTTGTCTCCTTAGAAGAATAATTCAAACTTCATATTCTTTATTTAGCCCATTTAATATAATCATATTGACTTCAATACAACCACCTGGAGAACTATAGATAATGTATTTATGGTGTGGAATTTTTTCCAAAAAAATACAGCAGTGAAACATTTTCCAGAAAAAGTTTCACTGTCTTTGGTTCAAGATGACCTCTGCTGGTGATCTTAACATCCAGACAGATTCATAATGCAACAGTTAGTCCCTTAAATAGCCATGCTCAACATGTAGTAGTCAAAACCCAATACCTCAAATTTACCCTGAAAAGCAACTGGCTATCAGTGCAAGTTTTTCAGTATTAGAGTAATATGATCCTATCATTGTACACCAGTTATCATTTTAACCACCTCATTTTGCATCAATGGAAGTTCCTAGACATTCTTCAAGGATCACACCACAAAGAGCTCCTTACAGAAATCAAGATGTGATGGGGCCAAGACCTGGACAACAAGTCAGGCCAACTCAGGTCATATCTAAATAGAGATGTACAAATCCAAGTACTGGCCACTTCATTCTTCACGGAAAGGCAGAAATGGAGAACAGATAACCAGTTGCTCCTTTTGTTGATGGGAATAAGAATAGCCAATTTCACTTTCAATAGATTAAGACCTGAACCCTATTGCACTAATGAAAGCAGACCCATTGGATCAATGTATTGACTCAAGAATTAATTTACAAATTAAATTCAGTGGAGTCAGGACTAATCAATGGGATTCAGGCATGAGAAATTACACATTAACCACTAACTGCATTTTGTGTGTTTTATCCACTCAATTCTTTGTTAAAGTAACGTTCTGCACCATATTGAAGTTTATTCTGTTATTTTTCCCATTAAGTTTAGAGCTCAAATTACAGCTCTGAAGGGGGGAAGTTGGTAACTGTGTAGACAAACCTACCTATTAGTGCTAAATAGGAGCCTGGATATGTAAAGCCTTTCTCTGTGTACGTTCTGGGGGGAAATTGCTACCAGTGCCTTCACCTTTTTAAAAAGGGGGCGTGTTTGTGACATAAAAGAATAAAAGCATACTCAGACAAGTGGCCAGCCATGGTCCTTTTTAGAGTAGCAATTAGCAGCATTTCTATAATATTTCAAAAGAAAGCTGTAATAGCTACTAATTAGCCAGCCACATTTTGTCAGTTGGGTCCTAATAAATATGATCAATGTCTTTTCTGCCAATGCCCAAAAGGTTAGTATATTGTCTCATTAAGATATTATATTTTGGGCTATAAATGATGCATGACAGCTGAAATAGACACTAAAAACTAAAATCTTTTCTCCTCCTAAATACACTGAATTGTATTTAGCTGTAGTACAAGATGTGATTCAGAAAACACTCTTGGCTCCCCCTCCCCCTGGACATTTTTATTTTGTTTGAACTTGAGATGGCACTGAGATGTCTTGAAAATGGCCAGATGAGTGGCAGAAAAACATGCTCTGATTTCCCACTGTTCTGCCACCTTCAGTATGGAATAAGGCCAGGTAGTGGTACTTCTTGAGGATGATTATTTTCTTTGCATCCTTGTTTTGCATTGCTCCTTGCAAACATCATGTATATCTTACATGATGTAGTTAATAGCAGTTTAGCACCCCTTCACATTTCATGGCTTCATTCTATGGAATCTTGAAATTTGCCATTTGATGAGGTAGAGCTGGCCCTCCAAACCTGCAAGTTTAGCTTTCATGGATTTGTTGGTTTTTTTTTTTTTTTGGGTGAGTTTCCCATCCTTATTTAAACAGGGATTTTATTTTATTTTATATTTTGGACTATTGCAGCCTATTGCAGAAAATCACAGGACTACATGTACTATAAAGCCCAGCATGCCCTGCGATGGCAAGACAGAAATGGTGCTTCACTCAGATTCCTTAGCCGATAAAGATAGGATTATAGACTGAGTTAAGGTTGGGAGCTATAGATACTCATTTTTTTTCCTACTTTTGTGGGGGTCCTGTGCCCCAAACACCCACAAATGTAGAGAGTTGACTGTACTTAGAATTCCCTGCTACAGAGGTCTAATGCTGTAGTTCAGGGGAGTGTGCTAGAACTCACTAGTACACAATTCTAACTATGCAACCAAACTCCAAATCCCAGGATTCCATAGGAGAGATCTATAACCATTAAAGTGGTATTAGACTGCTATAATTGTGCACGCTCAATATAGTGTGTCACTAGTGTGATGTGTGTGTGTATATATATACATTCATAATATACACATCTGTGCCAGCATAATGTAGTGGTTTGAGTACTGGATTACAATTCTTGGTTCAGTTCCCTGCTGAGCCATGAAACCCACTGAGTGATCCTAAGCAAGCCAAATGTTCTCAGCCTCAAGGAAAAGCAATGATAAACCTGAACAAAGCTTCCAAGCAAACCCTGTGATACATTGCCTTAGGGTCACCATAAGTCAGAAATGCTTTGAAGGCATGCAACAACAACAATGTACCTATATACTTATACATATATCCCTGTGAGCAAGGATTTTGACTTTACATCTCACAAGCAGCCTCAGAACTATGCAATATTTTCACAGATTACTTTTAAAAATAACTTATTTTGTGACTCATTACAAAGCCCTCCCCACACTCATTACTTATTCCAGCTGTGCCTTGCTTAACAAAGGATGCATTCACACAGCAGAAATAATCCGGTTTGACCCCACTTTAATTGCCATGGCTCAGTGGTATGGAATTCTTGGAATTGTAATTGGTTGTGGCACCAGAGTGGAGCTATTTCTGCTATGTAGACGCAGCTAAAGTAGATGTCTTTCAGGGCATTACTTCTTTAACAGAAAATTTGTACCAGAAACAGAAATAAAATGAAAAGAATAGGAACAGGTTCCTTTACCACAAACAACAAGAGCAGTTCAAGATATTTCAGTGCACTTTTTTTTGTTCAAAACTAGCAATATGTACATGTGTAATGAAACAAGCGTGCTACATTACATTCTTCCAAAAATAAATGCAGGGTCAACTTTTTATTTCACTAGCCTTCATTTTTCTTATGATTTATACTCACACTGTAGGCCTGACCTATAGATCTCTGCATTTTTAACATGCTGTGGAGAGTTGGTGAGGCAGGCTTCTCTGCTATCCACTTCTCTATTTTGCTCTTCACACATGCTCAGTGAGGGATTCTGGCAGCTGCTGTTGTTTACTTGGTCTATTAGACACAGGCATGCACAGCTAAAGAAGCATTGGTTAGAGCAGAAGCTGACTGTTTGCCAGCTCTAACTTTATTTGTCACATTTACTGTGGGCATACTGCTGCAGCATGACAGCAAAAAGCTATGTCAGTTCAACCCGCCTTGATCATCCTCCCAGTGTCAGTGCTGCTAAAAATGCCCAGCTTAGACAGAGGATAAGGAGTCAAAAGGGACAGGTAGATGGGAAAAGCCTGTGAGGGAAAAAGCTTCACTATCAGAGGATTTGATACCTGAGTTTTGCCTGTACATTGCTTGTTATATTGTGTGCCACTAAGGCGGACCTATCATGGAATTTTCATGGCAAGTTTCTTCACAAGGGTTTACCATTGCCATCCTCTGAGACTGAAATGCAAATGTATATTTGTGTGTTTTGCAGCTGCTGGTATTAATCTACATATCACAGCAATTTTTTTAAAAAAAATAGTTCTGTAGTACTTGTAAGTGCAATAAGGACCAAACTATATGCATTTGTGACTTTAATGAATGTGTGCAGATTCTGTTCGCTGTTTTGGAAAAATCCACTGTATGAATGGAGAAAAGGAAAAGCTCCATTGTCTGAATGGCTGCAGAGTAAAATAAACCAGCAATATATGCTGATTGCAGTAACATTTTAGCAGCAGATCTCTGTCAAAGTCCTTCTTGATGAGTATCCTAAAATGTTTGTATATAATTCCAAATATTTGATGACCAAAGCTCTTATAACTTAAATTTAATTAAAATTTAAATAAAGTAAAATAAAAAGGAGGCCTGGTGGAACAGTGGTTTCATGCTGGTACTGCGGTCACAAAGTTGTAAGTTTGATCCTGGAGGGCTACAAGGCTGACTCAGCCTTCCATCCTTTCATAGGTCGTTAAAATGAGTACCCAGCTTGTTGAGGGCAATTGGCGTACACATTGTAAACCACTTAGTGAAGGCTAGTTCACTGATAAGAAGTAGAGAAATGTACTTGCTGTTGCTATTGCTATTAAAAGAGTGTGACTTACCCAAGATTGCCCAGTGAGTTTTTATGTTTGAACAGGGAATCGAACCCTGATCTCCAGAGTTGTAGCCCAATGCCCAAACCACTATAACATGCTCGGTCCATATTTCATTATTCTATATCCCACCTTTCTCCAAATATGAGATCCAAGGAAACTTACAATATATGTTATATCAAAATATTGTTAAATGGAGTATAATACAAAAATAGACAACCTAAAGAAAACAATTTAAAACACATTCAAAATGTAATAACAATAAAAAATAGAGCAAGTCCATTAAACGTCCTTGTGCAACCACCAATTAGCTGAAGGCCTTTTTAAATAAAAGGGTCTTTACCTGCCAGTGGAAAGACAGCAGAGAGGGGAATCACAGCTTTTTCATTTTTAACTCTACTTTAAAATTAACCATTTCATAGGATAGCCACAATACTTTGGCACAATACTTTGAAGAGTCCACACAGAATGCCTTATAAAAGTAACAAAAGAACGGTTAGTATTCTGATTGGTAGTTATGGATGTGCAACTTTGAGTTACACATCCATAATTAATTCATATTCACTGACCCTGTATATTCATGATTGTGGTGCAGTTGTCACATTCAAAAAAGTCTCCTAATCCTGATTTACTGGGCATCAGTCAGTGACAAGAGGTCTATTCTGTTGATCAGGCCACAGCATTCTGATGTTCTCACTCCCTCCTTTCAGCAATCTTTGGTGGAAAAAGGAACTGCAGCAGGGATCCCTGGCTGGAGGTAAATAGAAATGTCCGTATGCAGCACCCGGATCAACAGAAGAACAGTCCTCTGTTGCTCACAGTGGGTGCTGCCCAATAAAGTAGGATTGGGGAAGTAAAGGGCTAAACAGACCACCCCTTTGGAGTGGTTTGCTGTGGTCCCTTTCCTCACCATATTGGGGCCCCAGCAACTACATGCTGCAGCCCTGATCCAATATTTTTCTGGCCCTAAAAAGAATGGCAAAATGCCACTCCTTCTGGAGCCAGAAAACCTTTGCTGCCATGGTGGCACTTTCCAGAGTTCCCTTTGGTGTGCATCATCTGGACACTGAGCCAAAGAAATGCAATGATGCCATCCACCATGCACAGTATGCATGGTATGATGCTGGTGTTAGGACAGCATCAGGCTGTGCTCTGCTCCACTCTGCTCTGAGGCCGGTGTTTAGTGCCAGTTGGTTGAGGCCCTAAGTTAACTAAGTAGCTGATCTGGGATCTCAGCCAATAACAAGAAAACATTACTATCATATTAAAGGTGGGAACTATTCTAGCCAACACAGCCAATGGTTAAGAATGCTGAAATTTGCAATTCAAACAACAGCTGGAAGGCAACACTTTCTTCAGCCCTGTATTACACAAAAATTATGTTTACAACTTATCCAGGGGTAGCTGTGTTGGCCTGGTATTTTGTGCATTTTAGTTGTCCTCATAAAGAAGTCACTATTTATTGGATTTTGGATGTTATTCTACTTTTATGTATGAAATAAAGGGGTGAGTATCCTTGCAGAGTCAGTCTGGATCACAAAGGAAGCATCTGTTTGTGTTCCTAATGGAGTTTAAATTTTATTTCCTAGACTTTTTGTCTTCCAGAGCCCACATGGTGAAAAAGAATGGCCTCTGCCTGCGTGGACATTCCTCCATATCATCTTAAGTGAGAACAATATCTTGACAAAAATGTAGGCCTGTGACTCTAACAGCATCATTTTTTTCTTTCTCCTGGATGATTTTTAACACTTTTGCCTAATGAAGAAGTCAGTGGAGCTTTGAAAGCTTGCATTATGTATTTTGAGCATTTTGGTTGGACCAATAAAGGTATTGCTGTTTTGTACATTTTGGATGTTACTGTACTTTTACAACTTGTTGCTTTTCTTTTCTTAAGCAACACCCTGATTAAGCCTTCATTACAAATTAAAGGCAAGAATGTTGTTGCAATGTGTTGATCTGGCTCAGTGTTTCTCATTATATATATATAATGAGCTATTGTTACTTCAAAACCAAATGCTTTTGTTTTGGGGAAACAGGACAGATGTATTCCTGAACTGCAGCAACTACAAAATAGTAAAAACACCTACTCCTTTTTAAAAATAACCATGGACACTGAACAGAAATACATGAGGTCTCTAAACATAAATTCAGAAGAATAAAAAGAAAAGAAAACATAAGAAAACTTGTTGAATTCACCTCATTTTTTAGAATTATAAAACAATGTGCCCCAAAGCCATTAAGATTTTATATTCTCTGAAGGCTGTAGTGGAACTTGGATGATGCAGACAAATAGCCTGCTCTATGTTTGATTATTCTGAAGAAGTGTTTTCAGTGAAACCTATAAGTAAGTGTAGATTGACTGGGCCCCCAAAGTATGGTTGGTTCATCTCATTTGGGCAGATGTTGTTTCTCAGTTTCAGACTCTTCCCTCTATGAAATATGAATTGATTTTCTTTTGAAACACTATTTATATATGTTCTTGCTTTATTTATTTATTTTCTTTTAAAAAAAAAGATAGCCAGATATGCAATACCATCCACCATAGGTAGTGGTTTTATTTTAAAAAAGGAGAGAGGAACTTTTAAAACAAATTTATTTAAAAGCTAAAAATCAACTAAACAGCACACTGTTAAAAGCCCTTACATGCTGTATTTGCACTGTAGAATTAATCCAGTTTGGTACCATTTAACTACCATGGCTTAATGCTATAGAATTATGGGAGTTGTAGTTTGTTGTGGCATCAGAGTTCTCTAACAGAGAAGGAAATGTCTCACAAAACTACAGTTCCCAGAATTCCATAGCATTGAGCCATGGCAGTTAAAGTGGCATAAACCTGGATTATGTCTGCAGTGCAGATGCAGCTACAATCAGTTTCTAAAAGCCCATCAGAACAAAACATAACAAAAATGACACTAACCAATAGCCTTCAGGCTAGTGTCTTCAGGATATATAGGATATTTATATACCAAGTTGAAAAGCTGGTACCTCTAACCTGGGTGGTTTTCTTGCACTGAGTGTCAGAGGTGGACTGTTGCACTGGTCCCAGTAAGACAGATATGACATTTTCAAGGGAATATTATATGCCCACAGTAGCAAATGCATGCTGGAAATGGGTTTATTCGGATCAACTAAAACCACCCAACTTTATATTCTGTCCATGCTTTTCTGTTATTTCCTATCTGATGATGATTAGTGTGGTCTCAGAAAGCACTTACATAAATCACATTTGACATACACAAGATTGCGATGAGCTGTTTAGTGGTTTCTGAGAAGTTGAAAACAACATCTTCTTGATCTGAATGTTGAATTCAGATGCACCCTTCCTTAATCATAAGGGATCTCTAACCATAAAAAGCAGCCCAATGTATACTTTCACAGATGGGGATCACCATAGTCAGGAACAGTAATTTTACAAATGTCTGGAATTATGATATGGCACCTACTGTCTTGATCAGGTTTTTGCATATGAATGTCACTACAAAAGGAAGGAAGGAAGGAAGGAAGGAAGGAAGGAAGGAAGGAAGGAAGCGTAAGCCCAACAGGACAGGGCTATGGAAGCTTTGGCATGCCATATGTCCTGCCTCCTTCTTTTTGAAAGCATCAGCTCCACCATAACCTATAAATTTACTTGGAAATTTAGGTCAGAGTTTACCAAAGTAGTTATGAATATGTAATCTAGAGTTATGCATTCATAAGTGGTTCATATTCATGATCCTTACACATTCCCAGCTTAAGGGATATGTAAGGACTGTGCAAGCCCCCAGTCTTCACTTAATGGGCAGCAGCCACTGCAATTGGTAGGGAGGGGTCTGTTCCCTGTCGATTGGGAAGAAATTGACCAATCTCCTCCCTATTCCACCCAAGTGTTTTCCAATATGAGGGGAAATTGTAACAGAGACTTGCTTCTGACTGTTGCACCAGAATTTGTTTATGAAAACGGGTGGGGACATCAATCACCTGCTTCCAAATCAACAGGGAACCGACAGCCATCGACTGCAGCCACTGCAGCCAGGTAACTAGGGATGAGGGGACTGGAGTCACCATATAGCTATCAAACTAAGGTGGTTAGACATTTGTAACTGCCCTAGTGAATCCTGGACTTAAATCCAGATGCAGATGGGCCAGTGGCTAGAACAGTCATTAACAACTCCGTTATCTCCCACTGTTCTCAGTATTGGCTACAACTGATGGAAACTGCTGTCCAGCAACCTCTGGAGAGCCACAAGGTGTGCTGGGCCTACTGAAGAAGGAAACATCCTTAGCCCAGTATTGCAATATAGTTTTAGAGTGTATAATTTTCATGCAAAATGTCCCCAGATTCAAGCTCCATCATTTGCAAATTTGGACACACTCTTGCTTTCAATTGGCATGAGTTAAATCCCAAATTTTGTGCAGATTCAGTTGTGTGTGTGTGGGGGGGGGGGGGGGGGGGTTCCAGTGTGCTATCTAAACTATTATATGGGGGCCATATGCCAGTTGACTGCTCACTTGTCCGAATAGGAACTTGCTGAGAGAAGATGAGTTTGATAAAAATATGGCAAATGCATCTTTGCATAAGTGAGTGGTGCTGAACAACTGTAAAGAGGCAGTTGTGCAACCAGTCTGATATAAGCTCACCTAGACCTGGATGTGTAGCTGGCTGCTTTCATTATCAGTGGGCTGCTGTTCAAAATAGATTGAATGCTTTGGATAATTTCTTAAATATTTCAATGAAACCTATTTTGGGTTTACAGTTTAGTACCTTGGATAGCTCCTTTAAACGGCTGAATGAAAAAGGAAGCTATCTGCTGCCACTGACAACTCCTACCCAATAGCCAATATTCAGTTAAAGTGCCCAGGAAAGTGTAGTGAACAAGCTCCACGTACACCTAGAAGACTATCTAGATCTAGTTCCAGCACTTGGGGAAATTACTATTTAGGGACAATTGGCTCTAGAATCCCTTGTGGACTGGCTGGGAGATTCTGGGAATAAGAATTCAAAGAAGTTCTTTCCCCCAAACTTTGCCCATTTCAGACTAAGTTCAGGCTTGGTTTTTCAGATGAATGACCTCAGTTAGGGGAGTGGGATAAGTATGCCTGGGGATGTAGCTATGGGTGAGGTTAGGACTCCCCCCCCCAATGAAAATTCTGCCCCTCTGTGAAATTTTCCTTCAGTCCCTTAGTATTGAAGAGAATGAGATACTGAAAATTGTTTGAACATAGAACTCTTCTATTTGCTATGTTTGTATTCCCTTAATTACGTTGCGTGTCCCTTTTCTTTGCATGGCTAAACTAGTTGCAATGCTAGAAATTTGGGGAGTGAAGACAAATGGGAGGAGGGTTTGAGAATTCTTATTTTAAGAGACAATATCCTAATCCACCCCATCCCCTATAGCTACATCCATGAATGTGTGACCCTCTTGTACTTAATATCTCAGTACCTTTCAGTAGTATCAAAGGCAAAAAAAGAGATAAAACAACAGACATTGGGGAACAATAAGCTTCAATCAACATTTACATTGAGCTGAAACTGTAGAAAATTCAGCACTAACAAAAATTCAGGTAGCAGACATTTCTATATTCACATGTGGAACTCTCTGCATGTTAATATGATTCATCCCCCCTCCAGAATCTGACTAGTTGCCCCCCTTTTCTTTGCTGATTTGGTGCTGATTCTTTCATTTTGATCTTTTGATACCATCAACTTTTATTTCTTCCTGAACCAACTGCATGGTGTAGGAATGGGAGACCTGTGTTGCAAAGCATCCCCTCCTATTTGCAGGCTGTTTCAAAGAAGAGAATTGGATGAATGTATCTTACTCTACAGGAAGAATGCATCTTACTCCACAGGAAGTTATGTGCTACATAGTATTTTTGTTTCCACTATTACTTGCCATCTATTCTGTTTGAAGCCCTATGAGAGCTCATTAGGATCTGAGGCCTTTCCTACCTTACAATTCTAGAACTATTATTCCTCTTTAACTGCCTTGGCTGCATCCTATGCAATCCTGAGATTTATAGTATGGGGAAACACTAGAGCTCTCTGACTGAGAATTCTTATTATCCCTTCCTAACCCACAAATCCCTAGATTCCATGGGATATTGCCATGATAGTTAACAGGGAATCATACTGCTGTAATTTATGTAGTGTGGAAGAACCTCTGCAGTATAGTATGACACTCAGCTTTATTTCTCTGTTAAACATTGAATTCAGGGATAGCTATCAGGGTACTAGATTAAATGCCTGGATATATTGGATAGGGGCAAGTAAAACAAAACAAAACATCTGAAATGTAATGACACCAAAATAGAGGCCCTATGAATGAGTGGTGTCCACAATCAGGAAAGTAGTTAAGTTAGCTGGCCTGGTCAGGGATGAATTCCCACAGTGTGTGTTGTATGTGTCTTCAAGTCGCCTGTTAGCTTATGAAGTCCCCATGAATTTCATAGGTTTTCTTAGGCAATGAATACTCAGAGGTGGTTTTGCCAGTTCCTTCCTCTGAAATATAACCTACAGCACCTGGCATTTGTTGGTGATCACCCATCTAAATACTAATCAAGGCTGATCCTTCTTAGCTTTCAAGATCAAATCGGATCTGAAGGGGGAAGTAAATAGTCTAGATGTGTTCCCAGACTGATATCACATGAGGTCTAAACTTCTGCTTTGTCAAAGAGTAGCTTTGACTGGTACATCAATACCCCAGCCACAATGACCCATGTGTTGGTAATCTCATGCTTTAATAACTATAATACTACTCTCTCTGTGTGTAGCCACCCTTACAGAAGATGCAGCAGCGTGATTAATCTTTATCAAATGTTTTGGCTGTTTTAAAATGTTAGCATCTTAATCAAACAGCACAACACATCCCCTGCCTTCAAAAATCCTTGCATAAAATGTATTTCTTTTAATAACAGTTAAAAGCCCAGTTAGGAAATCCAAGTTCCCTTTTCTCTGTTCACACAAGCCATTATTGCCAGAACTGCTGCAACTGAAGCAGGAGCAGCAAAAAGAGATGCTCTGATGTGTCAAAAAAGAAAAGAAAAGAAAAGAAAGAAAGAAAGAAAGAAAGGAAAAGAAAAGAAAAAGAAAAAAGAAAACTGGATTGTTAAAGGGATTTCCTTTTTGCCTTTGAGTGCTAACAAAACATGGACTCTGAAAATAATTTTGTATCCATATAATATGTAGAAATGTCTGCTACTCTTTAACCTAACATTGAAATGACAGAAGGAAAATTATCTGCAGGCAGGCTAGCTCCCTCCTCTTTCTCATTGCAAGTGTGGAAATTCATAGTAGGAAATGCAGGGTGGGGGAGGGAGGGAGAGGGAGAAAGAGAGAGAGAGAGAGAGAGAGAGAGAGAGAGAATATACCAATTTGAAATACACAGGAGCATGGGTAGCACATCACTGTCTGAGTTTCCCATTTGCACTCAGGAAAAGAACTGGCACAGACTACTTCTGTTGCATGTCACTCTCCTGTTGCATTTTAAAGAGCCATCATGAATTAAAACTGGCATCCCAGTTTTCCCTGAGCACATTGTCCATATTTTCTTGAAGATCTGTGGCTTGTGATTTGACAGCTGGGCTGCTTTCAGATGATTGCTTTCCTCCCTTGGAGGGCTTAGAGGATGCTGGCACTCCTGTGAAGCGCTTCAGTCAGCCAGTGTGAGAATCACTGCAGCATGTTTGTGGAGTGGAGTGCAACACTTGGAGGTATTCTCTGATTGCATCAAGGTGGGACAGAGCTCATGCCATCCACTCAGGCTGAACATGCCCAGCTCTGAAAACTCTACAAAGGTGAAGGTAAGTTCTATATTTCATATTTTATACAAGGACAGGAGTGGGGAATGGAACAGGCTTTCTAATTTCAACTTCATTCATCCTCACTTGCTCTGCTCTGCACGCACATATCTCTTGTGCTTTTGCACTGGTAGAATCCCCCATCCGAGCAGAACTGATCAATGCATGCCAGCAGCAATGATTATCAGTGAGAGATGATAAAGCACTGAAAAAGGGTTGTAACTCTAATTATCTTAGCAAACTTTCCTTTCTTTGCAGCCCTTCCGCAAGCATGACTTTGGGAAATTGCCTGCTACAAAGAGTGCTTTAAACCACCAGCCTTGAGTTAATCTGATCTTAGGTCCCCCACCCCACCCCATATGGTTAAGCCCCAAACAGATGAGAGTTTTGAGAAGTACTGAAAGTGTGTATTTCTTTTAGAGCTACTGTGTGTTTTCTGAAGTAGATTTTTGAAATCTTCTTCTGGACTACCTTCAGCAATTAACAAAAAACAAAGAGAGTCTTGTGGCACCTTATTTACTAACATTTTTTTTTTTTTGTCATGAACTTTGGTAGAAAACTTAAGGTGTCCTGGCTGAAAACATTCATTTTTGGAAAGCTGTTGCCAAATAAAACTTAGTGCTTCAAAAATCTTTGTTATCTTTGCTGCAACAGATGAACGCAACTACCCCCTTAGACATTTCGCCTCTGACAAAACTCCAGCCTTTTATTAATGACAACCATTGAATGACAGTGTGAAGAGAGAACTCTGGTACTTCCCCCCTATTTCTCTCCTTCTGAGGCAGCCTTCCCAATAAAGGGAAAATTCTCTGTCCTATAGTTACCAGTGTCTGAATTGTGTTCTAGCACAATTGCTCAAAAATGTCTTTTTTAAAAGCCAACACATCAGATTGAGAGATCGACTTGTGTGGTAGTTGAATTTCTATATGTAAAGGGGTGGGTGAGTCAACAAGGAGGGAAAGGGACTGATGCATGTAAGATACGAAGATAATGCAAGATCACAATATCTTCTATTAGGTTCATTGTGATCTCCCTTTTTCTAGGGAAACAAGGAGAAAATGTGTTGACCAGCAGCTAAGGGACTAAAACAAGCAGGTGAAGATGGAGAACAGCACCACTGATGGACAAAATGAAACAGAATTCCTGCCCAACCGAGAGATGGTCACCATTGAATATCAAGTGGTCACCATTCTTTTGGTTCTTCTCATCTGTGGGTTAGGCATTGTGGGCAACATCATGGTAGTGATGGTGGTACTCAGAACAAAGCACATGAGAACCCCAACCAACTGTTACCTAGTGAGCCTCGCAGTCGCTGATCTCATGGTGCTGGTGGCTGCTGGGCTTCCCAACATCACTGAAAGCATCTATGGATCCTGGGTATATGGCTATCTTGGATGCCTCTGCATTACTTACCTCCAGTATCTTGGCATCAATGCATCTTCTTGCTCTATTACTGCCTTCACTGTTGAGAGATACATAGCCATCTGCCACCCCATCAAAGCCCAGTTTTTATGTACTTTCTCTAGAGCCAAAAAGATCATCATCTTTGTCTGGGCATTCACTTCCATTTACTGCATGCTCTGGTTTTTCTTGTTAGATCTCAACACAATTGTCTACAAAGAGACCACCATAGTGGCCTGTGGGTATAAAGTGCCCCGGAGCTACTATTCCCCAATCTACATGATGGATTTTGGGATATTTTATGTCATGCCAATGATATTAGCTACTGTCCTCTATGGGTTGATTGCCAGGATATTGTTCCTGAATCCCATCTCATCAGGCCCAAAAGAAAAGTCCAAGACATGGAAGAATGGTTCTTCTCCTCTGAACAAGAGCAAAACAACCAACAAAGGTATCAACAGTGCTGCAGCTTCTAGAAGGCAGGTAAGAATACCTATGAGATGGCTTACTTAAAGGGGGGGGGGGGGTAAGATTATATAAGATTCCTATATAAGCCTGTTTGAAGTTTAAGATCTTTCTCTCAATTCCACTACTATCACAGTCATATTTGGTGAGAACATAGAAGAGAACCTTCTCAGTGGTTCCTTACAGGTTGTGGAATTGTCTCCCTTGGATGAATTAGTAGGTCCCCTCTTTTTTTTTTTTTCCTTTCAGCTAAGAGGCCTTTGGTTTATAATTCATGTGGCAGAAATGGGGTTGTATATTTCTCTTTTTTTCATTTTAATTGTACGTATTTTATATTATTTTAACTTTGTTTTAACCAAATGGGTGATTAATGTGTTTTTTTAAAAACAAACAAACACTTGTATACAAATAATATTTAGCTGCACCATGCTTTCAATTGCTTGCAAGCTGCATGGATCCTATACAAGGGGAAACATGGAATATAAATAGAATAAAACAATAAATAAATAAATAAACAAACAAACAAACATATTACATCTACACTATACATTTCCTGAAGGTTTGGATGGAATGGGGCTTCCTTTTTTTCAGAGGCAGTATATCTCTGAGCAAGGAATATTCAGGATAAACAAAGTTGTGGTGCAAGGGAAACTGTGACCTTCATGACCTACTTGTGAACCTCCCAGAAAAAAATAGTTCTTGTTGAAATGCTGGACTAAGTGGCCTTTACTTTCATTTCAAAAAGGAAGTTCTCACTAAGAGTTCCAGTGTCAGGGCTGTACCATGTACTTACCTCTGTACCCATCTATAACTCCAGCTAGGGATAAACATGATGATAGTACAGCATCAGGGGATGGGAGCTACATTTAAGTAGGAATGCATGGCAAGATCAATTCATTTTTAGGTACATGTATATCTTGTCCTTCCTCCAGTGAGCTGAAAATGTTGGATAAACTCTCCTTCTCCATACCTTTGCCTTACTACAAGGGTGTGAAGTAGGTTTGTCTCTTGTACTTTATTAAAGAGGGAGGGAGGGAGGGAGAAAAAGGAACATAGCAGCACCTTTAAGACTAACTGGTTTTTATTTTAACATGAGCTTTTGTGTATATAAACACATTTCTTCAGATGCAGTAGAGCGTGTATATCTTCAGATGTACTGCCTCTGAAGAAGTGGGACTATATCCAAGAAAGCTCATGCAAAAATAAAAAGTACACTAGACTGAGGATGCATCTGCACTGCAGAAATATTGAGAGTTGACATTAATTTAAGTGCTGTAGTTCCATGCTATGACACCCTGGGATTTGTTGTTTTAAGGTCTTTACAGTCTGCTGAAGAGTGCTGATGTCTCACAAAACTACAGAGCCCAGGATTCTGTAGCACTGAGCCATGGCAGTTAAAGTAGTGTCAAACTGCATTATTTCTACAGTGTCGATGCACCCTTAAAGGTGTTGTGACATTTATGCTGCAAAAGACTTCTGCTTTTTTGAAAAGTGATTTACTTTACTTACATCTACAGTATATCCTGCCTTTCTTCCATTGAATATAAGACAGATACACAACTCTGTTGACCCTCCACCACTATCCTCACAACAGCTCTATAAAATAGATTAGACTGAGGAAGTGATTGACTAAAGATTTCCCAATGAGTTTCATGGCACAATGTGGAATGAATCTCCCAAGCCCCAGTTCAGTACAGTAACCACAACAGCATTTCCCTTATTCTTGTTCAGGAGGGCTGTGGACAAGAGCTGGTTAACAATGCACATGTGGCCACAAAACAGAGACACACATAAATTGACTATACAGATTTGTTTTTGTTGAGGAAAGTTGGGAATTCTGAAATGCATGGCTTGTGATGTTGCTCAGTTAAGCTGTTCAGCAACCGTTAACTTGAATGGGGTTTAAACAGCTTGACATGCAGCTTGACTTGAAGCTTGGCTGGAATGGAATTTAAGCAGATTGATCTCCAGACAGTGTGACCAGCACACTACTCATACTACTGAAGGCCAACTCATTGTTCCCTGGAAAGTACCAGGGCACTGGAGGTCAAGCAGGGGATTTATATACTGTCTAGGCTATATGTCCTGACTCCTCACAATTTTATGGATTTGTTGATCTGCCATCTCTTCTGCCATCTCTGTTATGAACAAGCTACAATTCCCAAAATTCCATAGGATTGAGCCATGGCAGTTAAAGTGGTGTCAAAGCAGATTATGTATGCAGTGTGGATGCAACCCTAGTCACAGATCCATCTTTTGACCCCATCTGTGAAACCATCCTAAATAACCAAGCCAATGTTGCTGCTGAAGAACTCTGTCAAATCAGATTTGAAGAAAAGGAACCTCTTTTCGCTTTGAAGTCATTCTTGTTGCTCAGCTGGAAACCAGGTGACAGTCTTTTGTCTCATGTTTTGATAATCAGCTCTATTGCCTGAGGAGATGGAGGTTCCACTCCCAACTAGGGTGCTCTCTTTTTTGGATTTTCACTCTCTATACATGAAGTGTTGATTAAGGGTTGATGTTTTTTCCTAAACTACTGAATAAGGCTAAAGTGCACATAGTAAACTCAGCAGTGTGACAGAACTGTTGTTATTATAAACCAGCTATTACTTTAATTTAATTTTGTTTATTCTTAGGTTGACCCCGTTTCTGGAGCAAACATACATTTATTTGCATATTATGCTACTCTGCAATACATCTCTACAGTTCCAAATGCTTAAACGAAGCAAACAGAAATCTAGTCCAGCCTGTTATAGGTGTAGAGTTATAAACTCAATACATCCCATCCTCCAGACTCACTAACTCTGATACAGTAATGACAAAGAGAAGGCTTTGCTGCAAAGTGTGTGACAAACTCTATAAAAGAAAAAGTTGGTGTTTGATCTCAGCTGGATACTCTATAACTTGCAGTGATGGATCCTGCCCTACATTCATGGTATAATTAAGAAGGAGCAATGCTATGAAACAAGGTTGTCTTTGCTTTCTTGTGCACGTGGCCATGAACCATGCCATAAGTAAGTAAGAAAGCACCAACCACTCAAGACATAAGATAAACTCAGATGCCAGGGCAGGGAATAGACAGGCCTATAATACTATTCTTTCCCCTCTGCAGGCAAGTCATCCAATTAAACTGATTTATGCTGGGATGACTTGAAATTTCCATGTCGGCATTGTGATGAATCCACTCTTGAGTTTTACTGCATTATACACTTGAATTATCTGTCCAAGGTGCTGAACCTATTTAAAGTCTCCTTTAAAGTCTGGAATAATTCAATGCAGATTTACCACATCGTACATCAAAGCCACCAGTTGGCACTGAAGTGCTAGAAAATGCAAGGTATTCAATGGAAGTATTTTGTCTATTAGCACATTGATATTGTATGTGGTGATGGCCTTGCCATTAAAATTGAGTTAGGTTAGTCACAAAGGGCATGCTGTCCAGTGATAGCCATGGAACATGTCCATTTTCAGAATGAGTACTGTAATGAACAGCTTGTTAGTGGCATGGATTACTGAAGGAATACCATTGCTGGAGGGAGACTGCTGAATGAGGGAGACCCTTGGACTGATTTAGCAGGGCTATTTTGAGGTTCTGATTTTCCTGCATAGTAGTATGCAGACTGAATAATCAGAGAATCAGTGCCACAGAGCAAACAGAATATACAGTGCATAGCTGCACAACTTGGGAGCTGATGACATTGGTATGATTGTACAGCAGAGGCATAAGCAAGATGGGTGCCTGTGGTCTGTCACATTTTGGGGGGGGGCTGGATCTCCTAGAGCCTTCCCTCCTTGTTTTTGTTATGTTAGCATATTATTTAGTATTTTAGCATTTTACAGTGTTGTGTTTTATTGTCCTTTTTTGATTATATATGTTTGATGTTCCACCCTGGAAAGGGTATATTATTAATATTATTAACTGAGTTTTTTCTTTAAATAGTAAATTACTATTTCTGAAAACTTCTGGGCTCGTAATTATACTTTTGAAGAAAGCAAACAACTTCCATGCATCTTGTTTGAAGCCCATTTCCTCCCACCCTTAAAGCAAAAGTAGATCTCTGGCCATTTCTGCTGTGGAATTATGGCACTGTCTGAAACTAGAAGAGGGAGGAGATGTGGCTGCAGATAGGTATGGTCCCTGCACCCACTGCAGCTGTCCACTCTTGTTACAAGCAGTGCCCGAACAGCCAACTTTATTTTATTTATTTGAAAGATTTATATCCCATCTTTCTCCCACAATTGGATTCCAGGCAACTATCAGGGATGTTGGAGAAGCAGGTTTCATGCACTGAAAGAGGGTTGGAGAAGATGACTTTTGAGGTCCCTTTGAACTGTATCACGTGGCTTGTAGCCTCAGTGATATTTCACTAGCCCTTTACATCTCTAGGGAGTCAGCAAATACAGGTTTATGGAATTCCTGGTTTGTTGTCCATTTGTAGATTGCAAGCTGTGTTGTTTATAATGAGTCACAAGTTGGGAGTGAGAGCATTTGGCATATTCTGTTAGAGCAAGGAGATCTGGATTCTTATCCCTGTTTGACTGTGAAAACAAAACCTACCATCTTACATGTGTTCACCTCACTGAAATCAGTGGGGATTAATTTGGCATCATTATCAGTAGGATTTTCATTGCAAATCTGTGGCTTTAGGCAAATCATTTTCTCTAGACCCAATCCAACTATTAACTGGAGTGCATATCAGGGAATGTGTTTTGGGTTTCACCCTGGACATTAACAGAGGTATCGGGAGTGCTGCATCTCTTCTGAGGAATGGTATTCAGCATCTTGGATCGCTTCATTAATGAACAGTCTGAATCACAGAGTGGATTCATTGCCTCACTACCTTAGGGGCCATCTCTTACTGCCTCACTGCCTGTAATGATCAAGGACTGTCCATTTTATTTTAGTCTGGATTCAGTTAAAAAAACAAACAAAAAAACCCATACTTTTAGCATCCTGATTATGAAAAAAAATTCACAATTTTTGGCAAAAGCTGAATTACAACATTATTTTATTTATTTCATGTAAACCCCCCGTTTTTCCTAGTATGTGATCTAAGGCTACCCATGATATAGGTTAAAAGCAAAAACAGTTAAAACAAGATTATCCATTTGTACCAGTCAAATTCACCACCCAGACTGTGGTCTGATTTGCACTACAGAAATAATGAAGTTTAACACCAATTTAACAGTCTTGGCACAATGCTATGGATTTCTGAGACTTGTCATTTTGTGAGATATTTAGCCTTCTCTGTTAAAGCATTCTGGTGCCACAGCAAACTACAAATCCCAGAATTTCATAGCATTGAGTCATGGCAGTTAATGCAGTGTCAAACTGCATTATTTCTGCAGTGCAGATTAAACCTGTGTTGCAACTGCCTGCCAATATGGCTGCTAAAGATAAGAAGCCTGACAGAAGAGAAAGGAGGTATCAAGTGTCTTTAAATCAGCATAAACATGGTTGACTACATCATCATCATCATCATCATCATCATCATCATCATCAAACCAGGCTTTTAAGAATTAAGCACTGGAAGTCATCTACCTGAATGGACAGATTTGTCAGTTTCAGACTTCACCCCGTCAATTTTTGTAAGAAAAAACCCTCAGGTTTTCATCATCTCAGATATGAAGAAATTTGAAAAAATTGTTAAACATTTACCAACAAAAACAACCACAACCTTAACATGAAATCATCATCCATTCTTAGTAAAGAATAAGATAATTCAGGCACACTGCATGCAAATATGACAGACAAATGGTTTTCTCTCTATTCTGGAGTCTTTTACATATAAATAACATTTACAGAATGTTACGCTATGTTAGACTACATTAACACTGCAGAAATAATCTTCTCAGAGCACCAATGAACTACACTTCCCAGAATTCCATAGCACTGAGCCATGGCTGTTAAAGTGGTGTGCAGCCACAGGTCCTCTGAGCTTCTATTCAGTCTTGAATGACTGCATTTATTAAGCCAAGCTTTTGTTTTCTGTTGTGTGACACACTGTCACTTCATTCCATTTACATGGGTGTGTGTGTGTGTGTGTGTGTGTGTGTGTGTTGGTTGGTTTTTTCCCCAGCAATAGTTCTTCCAGGTGCCTTCTCTTTATTTCATGGCTCAGTGGCTG
The DNA here is from genome assembly GCF_019175285.1 of Sceloporus undulatus. Taxonomy (NCBI): domain Eukaryota; kingdom Metazoa; phylum Chordata; class Lepidosauria; order Squamata; family Phrynosomatidae; genus Sceloporus; species Sceloporus undulatus. The sequence goes on from NC_056525.1 coordinate 226,538,608, forward strand.
TGCTGACAGAAAGAGAGATGGTGACAGGAAGAGAGAAGTTAACTGGGAATATCATTTAATGACAGCTTTTGAAATCAACAGCATCATTTTCAAAATGTATAGCTTCTGCTGGTTACAGAGAAACCTTCACTGGAGCCTCATAATCATGGTTCCCATCTTTTAAACAAAATACTCTCATCAATTTTAACTTTTAAAAAGGACATGACATTGCGCAAGGAAATCAGTTGCTCTTCTTGTCAGCCACATTGCTGGCTAGCTAGCCTTTTGTCTAAGATGAGAACAGTGGAGGAGCAGATGTAAATTCTGCAGTATTGAGATGCACATATACAACAGAAAGCACAAGTATCTAGCTTAGTACTGTATTTGCTAGGATAAATGTAACTGCATTCCAAGACAGGTTCTGGATTTATGCACATAGTAATGGCCTCAGATCATGAGGGGGCCACTAAATACAACGTGTGTGTGTGTGTGTGTGTGTGTGTGTGTGTGTGTGTGTGTGGTAGGTATATATAAACTTGCTACATCTTATAAACTTGCTACAGCAACTATCCTAACCATAGTTGCTGGATGTGTGTCAGATGTGGGCAGCAGAAGTGGGCATGGGGCCCAGTTTTCTGCCCTGGGACTCTCCAGGGATTGCAATGATTGATGAAAATGCCAGACCAAACCAAATAAAAAAGCCAGAACTTTCTGAACTTCCACTGCTGGTTTGGGGTATGTGTGACATTTTTAAAATGAAGAAATAAATATTAAAAAATAAATGAAGGGACTATTGTTGTTGTTGTGTGCCTTTAAGGCATTTCTGATTTATGGCAAGCCTAACTCAACCCTATCACAGGATTTTATTGGCAAGTTTCTTCAGAGGGCAGGTTGCCATTGCCATCCTCTGAGGCTGATAGAGTGTGACTTGTCCAAGGACACCCAGTAGATTTACATCGCTGAGTCAGGATTCAAACTCTGGTCTCCAGACTCATAGTTTAATGCTCAAACCAGTACATCATGCTGGCTCCTACACCAAACTGATTTTCCTGGAGGCTTCCAGAATAACTGAGAGGTTTCCAGGAGAGGCAAGGTGCCCTTGACATTCACCCTTGATTTTGTCCACCTTTATTTTGATCAGAGGAAGGGACTCTAGAGGGGTTACTGAATGGGGAGATTTCGGGGAACTGAAATCCAAAAAAGTAACTTTTCCAAGCTTTGTTCCCACAATATCCTGAAAATAAAAAATAAAAAAGATTTGGAACCTGATCCAGTCAATGACTGCCTTTATAAAATGAAGTTTAGCTCCAGCGTGGTGCAGAATTGCTTGTATCCTCATCATTAAGTGTTGGTGTTATTTCCATTGATTTTCTTCTTTTGCATTTTAACCATGACAAAGCATTAGCGGAATAGTTTAATCTCTGAAGAACAGCCTGAGCGATGGGCTGTGTTTCTAGAATGTATTTTGCTGAAGCCAATAGCTTTCAGACAAATCAGACCTTCTCTGACATTGTCTTTTTATTAAACTGATAGTATAACAAAATGGTATTAATCCTTGTCTGTCCTCCACACTTCTTATGGTGGAGATTGTTTTCAGATCATCCATTTAGCAAAGATTTGATTGGGAAAAGTATCTTATCATGAAAACTAGTCAAGAAATTTATTTTTATTTTATTTTACAAAAAGGTAATGACCAAGATGCTACAGCAGGGCTGTGTCACAGAGATCTCTGCTTAGGGATTTAAATGTTGATTGAGCTAAGCAACACTTGAGTTGAATAGCAATGTTGTACAACTGAATGCACACTTGAATGTGTGACTCGTGAGTATGCATATACAGTATCAGGCACACAGCACATGGACCTTGTGCACGTCTCATATGCATCTGCACAACGCTGAAACAAATGCAGATGTTCCACATCACAAAAACATGACCAGCTATTTCTGTAGAAGAATGTACACATGGGAATATCAAAAGGAATTCCAGCCAAGGTAATATCTCTATCTATCTGACTACATAGTAATATATTTTGAAGGTCACTTGGGTTGAAAATGAAAGGTTAATTGTTGTTTTTTACTTTATCTAGATAATGACATGATTTGGGATGTTACAGAGGAATTTCCTTCAGTTTTGCTAACAATCACCATCAACATGAATAATGGATGAGGAGATCTCATCCAGTCCTAGTATTAAATGGAGTGAGGCAGTTGGCCTCATGTGACAAATGATGAAAAGTGTGGAGGGAGGCACTGGTAGCAACATGCTGGCTACTCCCTTCTGTTGGATGCCAGAGCTGAGTGTTATATGCTACTTCTCCAATAAACCCCAAAATAGTCTTTTGTCAAATAAACACTAATGAAGATCACTGCCCCAACCCCAATTTTCCCTCCCAAGTACTCCAGTATTATAAGCATCACTGTGTGAACATCAAAGCAGAAATCCTTTTAGCTTTAGATGTAGTGATCTGTGCATGATGCTACTAATAGAGTGGAAAGAAACACGGATGGATAACAAGATTGTAATAAATAGTCCTGGGGATAAGTGATATCTACCACATTGCAAGACGAGGGCAAAACCCCTCTATTGTGGTCTACATTAATAACTATATTCTGCATTGTGGTTGCGCTTTCTACACTTTCATTTGCATTGCACAATGGCACCCAGTCATTGACACATCTCACACAGTGTTGCTATTTTGCATGGAGCTTTTTTGGTGCTGCCATTGCATATGTCCACATGCAGGTATTTATACCAAGCTAAGAGGATGTAGGATTGAAGACAATGGGTGTTACCTCAATAACTTTTGGGCACTACCTAAACAATTCCACAGCTGATTCCAGTGTTTCACTTCTTCCAAGAGTGTCAGAGAGGCCTTGTTCCACCATTCATGCTGCCTTCTTCCCATACAGGGAGGGCTCCAGTTGCCATTGTACCTTGATGTTCGGGGATTCTGCTTAAACATGGTGCTACCTGGGTCCCAAAGGCCTGGATTTTGGATAGGGTTAGAACCCTTGCAGCATATCACAACCTTCTTCAACCTGGTATCACCTCTGATGTGAAAGATTACAACTCCTGTCATTTCCAGCTAAAGCCAGCTTCTTGTGTTCTTATCACCCTCATTGGAAGTACTATTTTTTCTGATTACTGTTTAAAACCTGGTGATATTTTCAAATCTAGGAAGTATTTGCCTAGGTTCTATGGAGGTCCTGGAGGAGACCAAGCCACAGTAATTAGAATCTCTAAGATGAATCAGGAGGTAGTATGGAATGTTTGCTAAATATTTAATTAAGTCAATTATGTCCTCCATGGCCTCTTTAGCATAGATGTCTTTAATTAAGAATTAAGAATTTGGAAGTTTCAAGCAAACCTCTCTGGGTCATACCCACAGGAAAATGAACAAGAAAGTTTTAGCTTTCAGCTGTACTAGTGACCATCACAGATCTAACTCCTTTTTAAAAAATCATTTTTAAAAACACTGTAAACATTTTGAGATTTCTTCAGCATTTTCATAGAATTGTAGAGTTGGAAGGGACCACAAGGGCCATCCAGTCCAACCCCCTGCCATGCTGGAAATCTCAATCAAAGCATCCCCAACAGATGGCCATCCAGCCTCTGTTTAAAGACCTCCAAAGAAGGAGACTCCACTACACTCTGAGAGAGTGTGTTCCACTGTCAAACAGTCCTTACTGTCAGGAAGTTCCTCCTAATGTTGAGGTGGAATCTCTTTTCCTGGAGCTTGCATCCATTGCTTTGGGTCCTAGTCTCTGGAGCAGCAGAAAACAAGCTTGCTCCCTCCTCAATATGACATCCTTTCAAATATTTAAACAGGGCTATCATATCACCTCTTAACCTTCTTTTCTCCAGGCTAAACCTCCCCAGCTCCCTCAGTCATTCCTCATAGGGCATGGTTTCAAGACCTTTCACCATTTTAGTTGCCTTCCTTTGGACACACTCCAGTTTCTCAATGTCCTTTTTGAATTGTGGTGCCCAGAACTGGACACAATATTTCAGGTGGGGCCTGACCAAAGCTGAATAAAGTGGCACTATTACTTCACTGGATCTAGACACTATACTTTTATTGATGCAGCCTAAAATTGCATTGGCCTTTTTAGCTGCCGCATCACACTGTTGACTCATGTTCAACTTGTGGTCTACTTGGACTCCTAGATCCCTTTCATATGTAGTTTCATTCAGCCAGGTGTCCCCCATCCTATGTCTGTGCATTTTATTTTTCTGCCTTTAGTGCAGTACCTTACATTTCTCCATGTTGAATTTCATTTTGTTAGCTTTGGCGCAGCTTTCTAGTCTATTCAGGTCATTTTGAATTTTGATCCTGTCCTCTGGAGTATTAGCTATTCCTCCTAATTTGGTGTCATCTATAATTTTACTTCTGTCATCGAAATCATTGATAAAGATGTGGAATAGCACTGGGCCCAGGACAGAGCCCTGTGGGACCCCACTGGTCACTTCTCTCCAGGATGAAAAGGAGCCATTGTTGAGCACTCTTTTGGTTTTAAGCAGTTGAACATAGCAAATCTCCCACAATCAATATTATTCTAAGCCAGCTTCATCCCACCCACTTTATTCCTCCCACACATGATGTCTGATCATTTAGTCTTTCAAATAAGAATACAAAGCCTACTTGTCTGTAAAGGATTTTGGTGGGCAAGTGTGTTACTTTTTATCTTATTTAAAATATTGGTTTTCTTTATAAAATATAAGCTTTTCTCCGTATCCTGTTAGACAGGAAACATTTCCAAGCTAGCCAATAATAATCAAAATAATAAATCTAACAGTCAACACTAAAACTAATAATAGCATCACCCCACTCTTTAGGTTTTATAACTCAAATGGGGCTCTGAAGCAGCATCCCTCACATCACAGGTCAACACTGAAACCACTACACAACACTGGATCTGTTTTCATTGAGCTAACATTCTGGTTGCAGTCCTGTTGGTGCCGTGTGTGTGTGTGTGTGTGTGTGCCTTTAAGTCACCTGTTGACTTATGGTGACCCCAAGAATTTCACAAGGTTTTCTTAGGCAAGAAATACAGGTGATTTCCCAGTTCCTTCCTCTGAAATATAGTTAACAGCACAAGGTATTCGTTGGTTGTCTCTCATCCAAGTATTAACCAGAGCTGGTTCTGCTTAGCTTCTAAGATCAGATGGGATCTGGTGCCTCTGGGGTATAATTCCAGTGTGAGTGTGGTGTATTGGTTTGAGTGTTGGACTACAACTCTGGATATCAGGGTTTGAGTTCCTGTTCCACCATGGAAACCGACTGGGTAACCCTGGGCAAGTCACACTCTCTGAGCCTCAGAGGAGGTAATTGCAAACATCCTCTGAATAAATATTGCCAAGAAAACCCTAGGAGAGGATTGCCAGAAGTCAGAGTTGTTTTAAAGGCACATACCAACAACAACAAACATGCAACTGGAGAAGGGAATGAAATCTCATATTTTGCTGCAAGCAGCAACATATCTAGGGCTGGTTTTCCTGGTTAGGTACTCAAGATGAGAAGAAAGGAGGCTGTTTTCCCACCTCTAAGCTTTTAAATTTAGTCTCTTCCAACCATTACAGCTTCTTCTATGTTTGTACTGCAGAGGAAAAAAAGTTTATTTCATTTTGCAATGTTGTCAAGATTGTAGACCACAAATGCAACTCATTCACACTCGAGCAGTAAGCGGTTGCTCTTATCCTCCTTTCCCCAGATTCCCTCTAGGCTATACTGTCCTGCTCTAACAGACATCAGTGTCAAACTTTCCATTTCAGTATCACATTTAATGTCGGGTCTAGTCAGCCTGAGAGTATTGTCAAACCAGCCAAATGGGTGCGATTTTGCTTCAGCGCATGCTGCTATTAAGGTGGTGTAGTCAGTACTCAGTTACACATTCCAGAAATACTGCTGCAGAATTTTAGCTGTAAGTCCTGTTATCTCACCTTACCAAGATATTTCTTCAAAATGCCAATGGAATCTCAAAATTCTTCAAAGTGCCTGCCATTTAGGGTATCCTCTCCAAATTTTGAAATGTTTACAATGTTTAGGTGTCTTTTTTTTTCTAATTGTGCATATCACACACACCCCATTCACTCATCCACAAGCCTTGTACAGGATAGATATCCATGGTAGGAGAGGAGACTTACTCTATATGAGAGAGACATTTCTCATGCAGAGGTACAAATCATATTGGAAAAGTTTAATAGTACAGGTTAAATATTCCTTATCCAGAAATCTGGAAATGCTAAAAATTCTGAAACTTTTGGAGCACCCACATGCTATGAGGCTGCTCTGGTGGCAGTGGTTAAATGCCTGTATTGCAGCTACTCACCAACAAACCACAGGGTTGTGAGTTCAATTCCAGCCAAGGGCTCAGGGTTGACTCAGCCTGGCATCCTTCTGATAAAATGAGTACAGTACCCAGCTTGTTGGGGGCAATTAGCTTACAGTTGTAAACCACTTAAGGAGTGCTTAAGCAGAAATGTACTTGCTATTACTATCAGGCTTTGATTTTAGAATATTTTGTACTGTGTAATACACTGTACAAATAGCATAAAATGTACCTGTACTGTATTTGTGAGGCTGGAGAGAGACATAGCTGGAGAGAGACACGAAGATCTGTGAAATTGTGGAACATCACTGTCCTTGCTACTTTTAAAAAAAATGTTTGGGCTTCATACCTGTGAGTCCTGACTCCACTACACCACAGTGTGCAGGAGGTGAGGTACTAAGAGCCGTTTTTAGGCTGTAGCTCTTAACGTCTTACATATTTGGTCATACAAAACAAGTAGCTCAGTATGGCTAACTAGTAGATGTCCTCCCAAGCTGTTGGAAGCCTTGCACCAAGACAAAGGAACATGTGTCAGCCTGAAGGCTCAGTTTAATTTTACAGATGCCCTTGGGGGCCACATTCCAAGAATTGGGTGGGGCTAAGGAGAAGAGAGTAGAGCCAAAGAAATCAGCATATTTTAGTTTAATGTTCTTACTGCTAAAAATTAAGCCTTAAGAATCATTCCAGTCAAATGAAAGAAACACAGACAAAAGCAGAGCAGCACCATGGGGAATGGGGTCAGCTGGGAAAACTAAAGACAAACAGATTTGGCTCACTGGTTAAGATATTGACTGTTGATTGCAAGATCGGCAGGTCAGCAGTTTGAGACTGAAGTGCCGCATGGTGGAGTGAGCTCCCATAACTAGCCCCAGCTTCTGTCAACCTAGCAGTTCAAAAACATGTAAAAGTGCAACTAGATGAATAGGGACCACTTCAGTGGAAAGATAACAGCACTTTGTGCAGTTGTAGTGGCCACATGACCACAGGATAGTCTTTGACAACTCTGACTCTTCGGCTTAGTTATGGAGATGAGCACAGCTCTCTACAGTCATACATCACAGACAACCTTGTCAAAAGGGAAACTTTACCTTTTAAAGAGTAAATATGACTCTAGGGCAGTGATGTTTTCAAGTCCTTTATTCCAAGTCTCCAAAAGACGTGGTGATGGTAAATGTGTGTGTGGGTGGGTGGATTTCAATACCAAGGAAATCAAGAAGACATACACAAGTTAGGGTAGGGATTCTAAGAGGGGAACAGCAAATGTCTTAGGCAATGGGCTTGAGGCAGAAAGAGCCTTCTAAAGCTTTTCAAAAGTTTCAGAAGGCTCCTCGAATGTGCAGTAGGAATAGGCTGTTGAGTAGACCTCAGTTCTTGCCTCAGGCCCATTGCCTAAAGTATTTCTTGTTTCTGGCTGAAGTTGGATCAGCAAGTTGTTTGCTAAAATTTCAGTTCCAGTTGAGTCATGTCAGTGTATCATTTATGGCTGAGTTGAGGCCAAGTGGAGTCAATGAAGTGACTTGAGACTGAGTTGGGTCTGAGTCAATCAACTCAAGTCTATGTCACTGATCTAGGGCTTGTTGTTCCCCAGCCCTACAAGGTCCTTTGGTGAGGTACTTAGTCTGACAAGTAAACCATTTTGAATATAAGGGCAAGGAGGATGAACAAGTGTTTGAAAGTCACAGAAACAGTAGATATTTCAAAAGAGCCAGAAGGTGAGATATGATTGCAGAAATGAGAGTTGCTTTCAGGAGAGAGGTTCTGAATTAACTAAGGCAAAACCAGGCAAGCAGAGGGGTGCCTCTGTGCATTGTGCTGAAGTGTGGATGCATCATAGGCATACCAAGAATGGAAACTATTGTTCCTTTTTCTCACTTTAGCAGCCAATATGTTGTCTTTTTTTTTAATTAAATGAGGCTAGTTTAGTGGTGTTGTATTTAAGAAAGCATCCAACATTGTCTGGAACAAAAAGCTATAATCTGGCATCCTGGTAAGCATGTCTTTTGAAGATCAAAGACAGCAGATCAAAGTTTCATTTGCCTTATTCTGAACCCAAGTAGCTAAATTCAATGCAAATTTAATTTCAGTGAACATTTCATCATGGTGTGATCACTGAGACAAAGGTTTTTGCAAGAAATGGAATGAGACAGTAGCTACATCTTTGGATTGCAGTCAGTTCAAGGTTTTCTTAGATATTGTCACAGCAAGATTGTTCTGTGATATAGAATGAAGAAAGAGCCATCTCCCTACACTTCTATATAGCTTAGTACCTAAAGGGCTAGCAACCTCTGGGATAGGGGCTCACCAGGGCCCAATTTGCCACTGTGCTGCCAAATTTCCATGCATAATAACAGCAGCTAAAAAGGGCAGAGTTTCATTCTAATCAAAGCTGGGGAGGTACACATCTTGTTTTCATGCCAATTTGTGTTTCCAAGAGCATAATAGCTTAAAAATAAGACAGGTGCTCTCCACTGACTTGTTTTAAAAGGCTATCATGGCATTGTGGTGATGTTATTGTAGCACATTTTATGGTGGGAATGTTGGTGGGCAGAATGGACTATGTTCTTAGCTATATTACCAGTCATGAATCCTCATCAAACATAATGAGATTTATGTCTTAGTAAACCTATCATCTTTGATGTGGCACATAGGTTTTACAGATCTCAGGGTCTGCTCCTGAATCTCCAATCCTCAGCATGAGTGTGCTTCCTTGAAAAGTATATGTGTCTTTTTCCTCATTTGGATTTGAATACTATGAGTTATTACCAACTAGAGCAGACCCACTGAATCAATTGCTGAATGATGAATCAACATAAAGGTAAATCCCATTGATACAATTTGTTTGCTCTGTTTAGAATTAACAAGGCTGGTGTTTTCTCTTTAAATTGTGTACTTGATGCAACAGTGATTGATACTTAATGTATCATGCTTAATCACACCACCAGGAGTCATCAGCCTTGTAACATCATCAGGACCACCTCTGTGATGTTGCAGGGGAGAATCATTCCTGGAACTTGGATTTTGGCCCTGAAATCTCAAGACTCGGGATAGTCCTAACCTGGCAACCCTAGTAGCACAGCATATCTCCCTAACACAGGCTCTCCAAATGCTTGAGGCCAATACTTACCAACTTTTGGTCTCCATTTGTTTTGGACTTCAGTTCCAAGAAGCCCCAGCTAACTTGACCAGCAGTCCCAATTCTGGGAGCTGAAGTCCAAGTTATCTGGTAGGTCAAAGGTTGGGAACCACTACTTTAGCCTACAAGTTGCACAAGCCCTGACCACCATGGCAAACAGGAAGGGATTATGGTAGTGGTAGGCTATAATATCTGGAGGGGCATAGATTCCCATTGTCTCCATTAACAAAGACTCTCTTATCAAATGAATTAACTCTATAAAACACTGTGTATTTTGTACTTCTGGGAAGGTGTTAAAATAAATGTTTTGCAATGAAACCTCTTACTAAGAACCATCTGGAACCATATTAAAATAATAATCCAAAACTATCCAAGACAGTTTTATGTCACTGTGTGGTCCACATAGATATATTGCATTCAAGACCAGGAAACACTTCTAGAATAACAATTGGTGAAAACTGCTTTCTGCTGGAACTAGAGAGTTTTCTTCATTATGTGATAATGAAGCATCAATAATAATAATAATAATAATAATAATAATAATAATAATAATAATAATAATACATTTATTTATATTTCCCGCTTCTCCGTTTGGATCGAAGCGGGATTACAACAGTAAAAACAACTTAAAATACATACATAATTCAAAAACATAAATCAAATAAATAAAAATAAAAGGGAAAAGGAGAAAATTATTACAGTGTTGCTCAGTCATAAGGATCGAGTCATATATTCAGATGTACAAATCAGATTAAAGGAGATCAGTTGGATAGGCTTGCTGGAAGAGATCTGTCTTCAGTGCCTTTTTGAAGGCTTCCAAGGAAGTGATAAGTCGGACCTCTTCTGGTAAATTGTTCCAAAGTCTAGGGGCCATTGTAGTTTTTAACCTGGTTTTGGGATGTTCCAATATTTTTGTGCCACATTCAGCATCTATAACACAATCCCTTGAAAAATAGTCCTTCATCCCAATTTATCCTCATTTTGTTGTTTTACAATCAGGAATTGAAATGGATGTAATTGGCACTGTCAAGAACTGGGAGAATGTTTTTATTGTGACACAGATATTGTATATAAAAAACAAAGTGGCATTTACTGGTTACATAACTATCCAACCAGCACCCTCAAGTCAAACTTTGGTAGAAGCACCTTTGGCAGCAATTATAGCTGAAATTTTCTTGGGTAAATATTTACCAGCTTTGCATAGATTCTTGGTGAAATTGCTTCAGTTTTTTCAGGTTGGATGGTAACTCTTGATGAACAGCAACTTCCAAATCTTGCTGCAGATTTTGTGTTGGTTTGAGGTTTGGCCTTTGACTGGGGCATTTTATGACATTTTAATTCTTAGTTTCAAAATAACAACAACAACGACAACAATGCATATTCTAGCTAGAATCTAAAGAACTCTTTTACATGCACTGCACACATTATCTGAACATATATACCATAATAATAATAATAATAATAATAATAATAATAATATATTATTATTATTATCGTTATCATTGTTGTTGTTGTTGTTGTTGTTGTTGTTATATACCACAATAGGATATTATTCATCTTTGCTTGTTATAAGTTTGGTTTTTAAACTCCACAGAAACTTTTACTTTATACAAAAATCATAAACTGAATTTTCTGGGTGGTAGTTAAGACCTTTAACAAAGTTCTCAGATACCTGCCTGTTCCTTGCCATTCTAAAATCTGGTTTCACTTTCTGCTCAAGGAGAAATAAATCATGAAATACAAGCACCTTCTCAAAAAATCAGTCCTTTTGTTGGAGTTTCACAGTTAGCAAACCTGTTTAGTATCAGAGAACAGAGTTAATGCCAAAGGGCATTTAAGAGCTCAGGAGTCAACTTCCAGGCACCTTATTCTCCAGCATCTGTCTCTGTGAGGACTGCAATCCCAGTTGCATATCACGTATCCGGTATACGTGCAATTTGGCTCATGTTGGCTCTGCAGTTTGGAGAGAGCACAGGTGTCCTTAGGTTCACCTGAAGCTGCTACAGTCAGTGCTTCTCTTAAAAAGTCAAGCAAGGGGAGAAGGGTAGGGAACTCTATAGCTCTGGAAATGAAGAAAGAACTCTTCTGGATCTCATTTGCCAGCAAATATGTTACAAATAAGGATGTGAGACTTCCAGTGAAGTGTTGCAGTATGGATCAGAGCCTAGAAAAACTAAATTTTCACAGGAACTCACAGAATCCCATAACCAACCTGGTACCTTATGAAAGATTCTGGGCATTGTAATTCAGACACTAACTTTTATTAGCTCTGGCAGTGCTCTGATCAGGTTTTAAGCCAATGCATTTTCAGCATTTGCCATTCTACCACCTCTTCTCTGCATCCAGTGGACATTCTGCATTCTGTGGCCAATGTACATGTTCTGTACTTTAACTATATGTTTCATGAATGTAAGCTGCACAGCACATTCCTCAATATTCTTTGTACACTGGCAAATGCTTGGCTTCTCCCATGCATGATGGCCCATCTCTCTTATTTACCCTGTTTTCCCTATACAGTTGCTAACACACAGCATCTGAGTTGACTTTATGGGAAGGGATTATCCATCATAATGGATGTGGTGCATTACAAAGCATCATGGCACAAAGGGAAACTTACATCCATATGGAAAGAACGTCCTCAAAGGAGCCTTGCAAGCCCATAAAGTTTAAGATCTCTCTTACTTACCCCACAAGTGTCCAATTTGGCAGGACAGTCTTGATCAGTATTCTGCTGTCCCACTTTTTATGCTGTTTTAAAAATGTCCCAGTTTCTCACTCTGTCTCCCACTTTCTCCCTTTGTCCTCAGTTTGCTTCAATTGCTATAAACTGAGTTAAAAGTGTGAATATAGTTTACACTCATTTAACTATGGGGGAAGAAGAGGACAATGCAGAATATGGATTTCCCAGTAGGCTGAGGCAAAAAGACAGTGCTGCAGTCTGTCTTAGCTTGTATATTCACCCTTGCTGACAAACTTTGCCATTTTGATCTCACATTTATGTTGCTTGGGAGTTACACTTTTGCAACATAATGTGAGGTCCTAGCAAGCACACAGTCTTTCCCATTCCTGGATATAAACAGCAGAGTGCTCACATCACAGTGGGATTTGGGGATTCAGTAGAGGCTTTTGGTGATCCTTACACCCACATTGATTAAAGATCATGTCCTATAGTATACATGTAATGGTGGTGGTTGTGTGCCTTAAAGTCTTTTCTGACTTATGCTGAGCCTAAGGTGAATGTAGCATGGAGTTTTGTAGGGGTGAGAGTGCATGACTTACCCAAGACAAGTGGGTTTTCATGGCCAAAGAGAATCAAACCCTGATTTCTAGAGCCATAGTTCAGTGCTTAAATAACTACACCATGTGGAGCAGGAAACAAGAGGAGGAAAAGAAATTACCTTCCCACATGTTAGTCTTCTCCATGAATGTGCATGAGAAGCAAAAGGAGGAAAAAGTGGAGGGAGGGATACACTAGCTTGCTCCACTCAGCACCAGTGCAAGCCCTGCTTACCATTGGCTCCAGTCATGCTTCACCACCACAAGGAGACTTCAGTACTTTGATAAATTATGATCAGACTTCATATCCCATATGCCACTAACAAATAAGTTACTTTTGGAAAACATCTCCCAGAATCTTCTGTTGTTCTGTCTGAGGGATTCTGGGAGTTATAATCTAAAAAAAGAATTTTCCCCAATCGTTGCACGGAGCCCTCAGGGGCAACAGATCTGTTTTTTTCCTGGATGTAAAGGCTTAATAAAGGTCTACATCCCATAGCTAACAATAGAACAGCTCCAGATCCTTTTTCCTTCTCTTTCTCATTTTATATCACAACTAGATTTGCTGGAGTGAAAACTGGAGAAGGCTCCTGTACCATGAATGATTCTGCAGAAAAGGGAATTTCACCAGAAGTTTCTTCCATTTCCAATCCTATACAAACAGTAAAGGTACAGGAGCCATCAGTTTTCAGTCTGGCAACTGTATATTCTATCTTTCTCCCAAGTCTGAGATGCAAAGTGGTTGACAATGTATTAAAATACCACACTTAATTGTATATACTAAATTACACCATTATTCAAACATCCATTAAAATACTTTAAAACACCCTTTCAAAATGTTTCAAAAGCCTCCAACCAGCCCCTGTCTTTTGTCGGGATGCTGAACCCACAAAGGCCTGTTGCATGCCCTCCCTTTTGTTGTCACTGTTAGCTGCCTTCAAGTCAGCTTCAGCTCATGGTGACCCTCTCAAACATCTCCATGTTTCTGTATTCTCAGCCTCTCTGCTCAAGACCTGTAGGTTCAAGCCTTCCTGTGGCCTTCCTGAACCTTCCTGATTGATTCCATCCATCTAGTATGTGGTCTTCCTCTCTTTTCTAATGAATTATGCCTTCTCATGATGTGGCCAAAGTATGACAGCTTCAATGTAGTCATCTTGGCTTCCAGGGAGCATTCATGCTTGATCTGTTTTGAGACGCATTTGCTTTTCTTTTTGGCTGTCTACAGTATCCTTAGTACTCTTTTCCAGCACCACATCCCAATGAGTTGATTTTCTTATCTGCTTTCCTCAGCTAAGGTCATGTGGAATACAATGGCTTGGGCAATTCTGACTTTAGTGTTCATCTGTATATCTTTAGACTTTAGGATTTTATCTAGCTCTTTCAGAGCTGCCCTTCCCATTTCTAATCTTCTTCTGATTTCTTGATTGCAGTCTCTGTTCTGATCAATGTTTGATACAAGGTTTGGGAAACTTTTAACTATTTCCTTATTATCTACGGTTGAATTTACATAGATCCTGCATGGTCATTATTTTTGTTTTCTTTATGTTTAGGTCTGCCTTTGCACTTTCCACTTTGACTTTAGAAATTGTTCCAAGAATATGATGCTTTCCATTAGCAGTATGGTATAATCTGCCTATCTTAGATTGTTAATGTTTCTTCCTCCACTCTTCCTTCTACCAATTCTAAGCATACTCTTCTAATGATATTTTCTGCATGCAGGTTGAACAGATAGAGTGATAAAATGAAGCATGGCCTCCCACTGGTGACTAATACAAAATGTTGGGAGTGCAAAATCAGACAAGAGCACCATACTTAAATGAATGGTTTATGTGTCTAATACAGAGTTGCATGATTAGTAAGGAGGATTCTGTGCTTTCTTTAGACACCATAATGTGAAGGAAGCAGCAAATAGAGCACTTAGCTAATTGGGAATATTTTATGGACTCTGAAGGATTTTTACATTTAAAAAGAACACTTGTAGCATAAAGAGTTTCACTTTGGGGAAGGAAAAAACCAGCCGCTTCTCTTTCCCTCAGTCTCTCGTTCCTCCACCACACTTCCATGTCCCTGCCTCCTGTTTGAAGAATCACTCCTAAATTAAAATATTAAGAGTCATCTTTCAAAATGTTTCTGGGCAAGAAGATCCCATGATGATTGAATTCTAGAGTGTTTTTTTAATGAAACCAGGAACTTGTTCAGATGGAATTGCCTCACCATTCCTGAAAGGGCATTAATGAATGGCCCTAAAGATTGATGAGTTCAAAACACTTCATTAAAAACAATCTCTACAAAGAATAATTTGAATTCTTTGTATTTGACATGCAAAGGAAAGGGAAGACACAAAGGAAGAACAAAGGAAGCCATTAGGTGGCTTCTAATATCCTGGAGATATGACCCAAAGGCAACAAAGGACATGCCATATATTTCCACTGCCTCTTCTTTAAGGGGAAAAAAGGCTTGATTTTTTACTTGGCAAGCCAAATGCAGCCTCTATATTATGGACAATTTCCCGACTAGAGGCACTGAAAATGAATTGGACGACAACTCCCATTATCCCCAACCAGCATGGTTTTGTACTCCAACATGCCTAGAAGTCACTCAGTTGGGGAAAGATATGTTGTGATCGGCTAGGTGATCTTTTGGATCCAAAGCAAGATGCTAAAAGAGAGGTGCTACTGAACCTCAGAAATGTCTCTTTGACTAATACAGCTTTCCTTAACCAGGTACTTTTCAGAAGCTTTGGACTAAGCCATAGTGGTTGATGAGTCTTGGGAGATGAAGTCCCAAAAATGTAATACTGTATTTCCAGTATGCAATTTGGATAACCAGCTGCTTCTGGGAAAACTCTACCCAAGGCATAGGTCTGTTTTTTGGGCCGGTTACAAACCAGCACTTGGGACGTCCACAGGACGTCCCATTTTAAAAAAGGGCCGTCTCTTCTAGACGCCCCTGGATCTAATACGGACTCTTTCCATACAATATGGCGCCGGCCATTCCACATGGCCGGCGCCATCTTTACGTATCGGACACTGTGCGTCCGAACGTGTCGCGGCGCCTGTGATGTTGCGAATGCGCCCCTGGCGCCTCGCGACGTCACAGAGGCACCGCAGAAAGAAGCTCCAGTTTGGAGCTTCTTTTTTGCTCCGTAAGGGAGCCGCGCGGTGTGGCTGCGATGGCTCCCTTATGGAGCAAGCGGCAGCGGCGGCAGACCGCCTCAAAGCGGCGGTCTATAACCCGCCATAGTTTCAGGAAACTTTTGTAGTAATTCCTAGATGCAGAAGGGTCAATTCATTTGTTTTTCTCTTCATGATCAATCTGGAAACTAACAGAAGAAGAATCATGTGCATGAAAAAAAGATTTGCATACACTGAACCATCAGAAAGCTAAGGTGTCATTATTTCAGCCACCTATGTGAACAATTGTGGATTTGGGGATATTTCGGACTTTGGAATTCTGGATAAAGGAGACTTTATTCATTTTAGTTGGCTTCTTCTACAAGTAAGTGCTTATGGGAGAATAACTTCAATAGACTGCAGAGCAGGTGTGTCCTGAGTACCTTTGTATGTCTTTATACCAGGTAATTGTTCCATCACAAAGTCCCATTTGCAATTACATTAGCAACTAGATGTTCACTCCAGATCAAATGGAGCACTCTTAATTTAGTGCATGAGGAACACTAAGTTCAGCCTTGTGACTGGTTAGATTAAAATGATTTTGCTCATTCTCTGGACTGTTCTTTCAGCAGACAAAGTGCTACAATCACAAAAGCACTTAAATTGCTTATGATTGGCTAGTGTCACACAACTGGCTTAACTCTCTTGACTAAGCGCCTCTGGTATGCAGAGGTTTTGCATAGGTTAGGCATCTATGTCATATGCTTCTTCTTTTTGAAAGTCTGAGTCACCACAACATGTTTTTATTAGTTGACCCAGGCTATGTTATAATGATAGTAAAATAACTGATGGTGCCGAAGTAGAAGGGCATGTTCTGTTTTCAACCTCCATGCCCCATAAAATCTAATTAGGCCCTATAGCAGAGGTGAGCAAGTTCTAATGGTTTGAAGGTCAATTTTTGCTTCCAAGGCTTAATAGGGATTACACTAGAAATGTAACATACCCTCTCCCCTCCTCCAAAATGCAAAATATAAGCAAGACATGGCCAGATACCCACTTCTGGTTTGGGTGTGGGTTTATTTGTAGTGGCTGGGTGACTTTGAGGAGCCTGCATCCCATTTTGCCTCTAAACCACAACTCTGCAAGGCAATTATAATTAGGAAGGGAAAACAAAAGTGTTTGTTTGTTTGTTGTTTTAAAAACCCTACCTTGCTTCAGGGAATGCTGGAGCCTAATAAAACACAAAAATGGCCCAAGAGACACTTTGGCCTGCAGGTCACACTTTATCAATCCCTGGACTATGGAGGCTGATGGTGGTAGTAGTGGTTCCAAAGCATCTCTAATTATCACACAGAAATCAGGCAAAATGGGAGGTTTGAACACTGATTATCCCATGCAAAGCACAATATCGCAACTAAGATTTTCAGATAATGTCACTATTAAACAGACAATAAACAGCAACAAATCATTCATGGGTAAATCCCAAAAATGATTTGTTCCTGTTTATTGCCTGTTTAATAGTGGTGAGTGTGAAAATCTTAATTGTAATATCATGTTTTGCACGGGATAATCGCTGTTTAAACCTCCATTTCCCCCTGATTTTCCCCGAGTGATAAGGTCCTAAGAAGAAACTGGCACTATGAAACTGGGAGTGTACCCAGAGGGAAGAAGCCCCGTGCAACCACTGCCTTCTAGAAATGTTTAATATTTATCTGCTCCAGATGTCAATAGGAGCTAAACAGCTTCATCCAAATGGACATGGGTAAGACTCAGAAAATCTAACTCTAGAGAAACATATATAAATTGGTGTCCCCGTTGTGTGATATACGGTTGTGGATCAAACAAACATGTACTCTTTTGTTAATGTTTCACAGTGTGTGTGTGTGTGTGTGTGTGCGTGCACGCGTGCCTGTAACAAACATTTTACTCCACCCTGGTGCCTTCTGCTTTGAGTTTTCTGACTTTTCTCCACCATCCTTCCATGCCAGCCCCCCTTTCTCACTTTCAAGCCAAAATACCACCAAATATACTTGCAAATGAGAAAAGTTGATGGTGATGATGGCAATAAGCAGCACTGGGAGGAGAAAACATGCTCAGAGATACAAAAATCTTTATTTGCCTTTCCTTGACCAAAATGAGACTCCTGGACATGTTGGATTACAACTCCCATAATCTCCACCCATTGTCATGGATGATGAGTTTCTTGTCCAAAAACATCTAGACAGCCACCAGTTCCCTCCTCTTGGGCAAAAATGCTAAGCCTTTATCTTATCTTTCTTTCCTACATCCCATTCTTCCACTTGTTACTCATATGTTATGCACTTCTTACTTTCTTTTTCTTCCCTTCCTCTAGGTTACCAAAATGTTGGCTGTGGTTGTAATCCTGTTTGCTTTTCTGTGGATGCCCTACAGGACCCTGGTGGTCATCAACTCTTTCCTGTCTCAGCCTTTTCAAGAAAACTGGTTCTTGCTCTTCTGCAGGATCTGCATTTATCTAAACAGTGCCATCAATCCTGTGATTTATAACCTCATGTCCCAGAAATTCAGAGCAGCCTTCAGAAAACTCTGCAAATGCCAGAAAAAGCAGTCAGAGAAGCCCTCCAACTACAGTGTGGCCCTCAACTACAGTGCCATCAAGGAGACTGACCATTTCAACACAGAGCTAGAAGACATCACTGTCACTGAAGCTTACCTGCTATCAGCAAAAATATCTTTTGATGATACATGTGTGTCCTCTGAGGTAAGAGATCAGAACAAAAAAATTAATAAATTCACCATCCAACAAGCTCTCCTTGCCTGAGCTATTTGGCTTGTTCCTGAACATAAAATGTTCTGGAGTACTTCCATCTTGGCATTGGCTAGACCCAGATTAGTTTAGTTTGAACAAAGTTGCTCCATATCCTATTGGTTTTGGAAGCTGCAACAAGGAAGAAATTCATCCTTTTCCTGGCAGCTTTGGGTGCTGATAGGATGTTACGAGGAAGAGGGAGAGGAAGCAGCAGGGGGGAAGTTGGGAAAGATAGTTTGAGAGGAAAAATGGTTTAGTGGAAAGAGAATGGGGGATGAGGATGGTCCTGTCTGCATTTGACTCTAGTGCTATCTACCATTGACATGTGAGCCATTACTAGATTACCACTGAGAAAATGTATCCTTTGACCAAAAAAAATAAAAATAAAAAAATTACAGACCCCTAGCTTATGAAATGGTTGAGCAAATATGTCCATGTAATTTCTCCCATGTTCAAACTTTTTGAATGTTTTGGTAAATTCTAATGGAAAAAAATGAACTAAAACAACATTTACACCTAGCCTTAGCTCACACTGAGTCAACCCTGTATAAACAGAAATAGCTACTGCTTGGACAGGGTGATCTCTGGCTTGCATCTGGAGCCTTTTAAAGCAATGGCCTAGCAATTGCAGGTAGCAGTTTTATATAACTGGCTCATCAAGCAGCATCAGAAATGATGAATATGATGCATCAATCCCAGAGTCCTATTACAAAACTACAAATATCGTAAATCAAGAGTTCAGACTTTGAAGCTATGCTTCTATGACCTGTTTGTTGGGGGTAGTTTAGTTTGTGATGGATTGGCTCATGCTTTCTAGCTCTGACATCTAAAGTGACTCATGCCTCAATTTTTCATTTCAGGTGATCTGAAGGTGGAGGAAGCAATATCTCCTGCTCTGTTCTGCTTCTTCTAGTTCATTTGATCTCACAGAATTACCTATTTTCAGGCTGTCTATTTCAAATAATGTTTGATGTTATAAAACTCATTATTACCAGGGCTGTTTATATCACATGGAATCCATTTTATAACATTACAGAATTGCTTGCTTTATGGAAACAAAGAGGCAAAAGGCAAACATACATGCATAGTTACTCATGTGTTCTAACATTAATTCGAAATCATGTGCTGGGGAGGGGGGGCATCATTACCTGGGTTTACTTTGGACTGAGTGATTTTGGTTGGCAGACCTAATTGTTTTTTTCTTCAGATAGTACAAATCTTTTAAAGTTTACTTTATGCCTTAGTGTCATCATATATGTCCAAGACAACATGAAGGCAGACAACAACTCCCATTTTTAAACTGCTTACAAGTCCCACCTGCATTTCAAACATAGAGTCCTTTCATATTCCATATTTATAGCACTATAGTTCCGCTTTAACTGACTATGGAATCCTGGGTTTTATAGTCAAAAGAGCAAGCTTGGTATAGTGGTATGAGAGTTGAGTGTTTGAGTGTGACTCTGGAGATCAGGGTTTGTTTAAATTATTGCTTGGCCATGGACACCCAGTGCATGACCTTGGACAAGTTACATGCTCTCAGCTTCAGGGGAAGCAATGGCAAACCGCCTCTGAATAACTTCTGCCAACAATCCCTATGATAGATTTGCCTTAGGGTCTCCATAACTTAGGAATGACTGGATGACACAACAACAACAAGGCACTGGAGCACCCTGTTTGAAGATTTTACATACTCCTCCCAAAATGGCGTATCCCAGAATTCAATAGGATAGAACACATAACAGTTAAAATGATATATTATGAAAGAGTGCATAGATCCCATGCATACTTTGTTTGCAATTGGATGCAGTTCAACAATTTGGCTCTCACCATAAAGCTGGTGGTCCAAGCTGAAGGAGGGAAAGGCCATCAGCAAAATGGGCAGCTTGATTAATTCCTATATTGGATTAATCTCATCACATGACAGCTACTGGCTCCTGTGTCAATGGGCTGTATCTCTTTTTAAACATACAACACATTTAGAAAACATCTCTAACACACATCACATCACACATCATAACACCACATCCTCAGATAATACTAAAAACAAGGAAGGACAAGACCCACGGCTGATGCCTTAATGAATATCAACAGCAAGAGCAATCAGACACCTCAACATCCAGTACAACCAAAACACAATGATACTTAGAAGCTAAGATTATTGGATCACACTTTAGTGTTTGGTGGCTATCCAAAACAAAGAGGAATGCTCCTTCAGCATAATCACAAACTGCACTTAATTAAAGCATTGCAGGCCATTCTTCCTGATTCACTTACAAGGTCAAAAATCTTGAAGCTAGAATACCTGTTTCATAATTACAGCCATGCACCTATGCTTCACGGATAGCACTATAGTTAAAAAGATATATGAGAAGACACGGGAAATATTGATTTTGGGTATAACTAGATATGAAAATATGGCTCCTCCCTTATCCTGATAAGCTTTCACCAAGGTGAGATAAACAGGTGCAACCCAGTTCCTACTCATGAATTAGTATGTGAAGATTTTATTAATCTGGAGGAATCACCTGAATCAACATCATTCTTGAACCAGGGATTTTTTAAAGAGTCCAAGGCAAATCCAGATAGATGGGAAAAATATTAGATACCTTCATATGATCCTAATTTACACAGCAAAAACATGAGGGGAAACTTCCCCAAAATGTAGTACATGGGATGCTACAGGAATGGGATGTAAACATGGATAGTGAAGAAAATAAAATTTGTTTAAAAAATACTTGCCCAAAGGAAGTTTAAGTGACCATATTCAGCCGAAAAGAAGTGGCTGTCCAGGGGGAAATCATCTCACCAAGGGAAGCTGTGCCTAAAGATCCATGTCTTCTGAGCATGGTCCAGCCTGTCTGCATGGCACAGCCAGGCTGGAATACAAATAACAAGTGTCATCTTGTTATGGATGATATCATAATCGAAGTAGAAAATGATAAGTCATTTGGGGCAGATACTAGGTGTGGAGGTAACAACTCCACATAACAAAACAAGGGAATAGGAACAAATTACCTTCTCCATTTCTGCAACCACCTTGAGACAACTGGTGAATTAACATTGCCTAAGAATCCACAGCAACTCCTCATACTTAACTCAGCTACCACCTCAGATTTCCATTATGGGATGTTCTCATGGAACGTGGCCAGACTCACAAATAAGTTACAGGATAAAAAGATAACTAGCTTTCTAATGAAACACACAGTTATTAGCCTGCAGGAGACTTGGATTTGCTCCAGCCAAACTGATGTTAGTCTTGAAGGATATGAACATTGGTTGAAACCAGCATGTACAGTGGCAAAATAGAGTCAACCTGTGAAGTAAGGCGGGTTACAGACCGCCCGTTTGGGGCGGACTGCACCCGCCCCTTTCCCCGGTGTATCAGGGCCTCAGCTGCCAGACCGGCAGCCTCCGAGGCCCCGATCCGCCGCTTTCCAGGCTGCGGGGAAGTGGCAAAAGGCCACTTCCCTGCAGCCTGAAAAGGGGTGTCCTTGGGGCTTCAAGCCCCAAGGACACCCCACGGCGGCAGGGAGGAAGAGAAAGGGGCCGCTTGGCCCCTTTCTCTCTTGCTTCGCTGGGCGCAGCCATCTGAATGCTGTGCCCAGCGACGCAAAGCGGTGCCGCAAACCAGGAAGGAGCTCCGAAATGGAGCTCCTTCCTGGTCCCCGCAAAGGGCGCACTAAGTGCCCTGGCGCGGACCGATGACGTCACGTCCGCGCCGCCTCGTATAGAGGCGGCGCAGTCGTGACGTCATCATGGCGGCCCCCATGTGGAAGGGGAGCCGCCATTTTGTATGGACTCAGTCCATACTAGGGTTAGGGGGGTGCGGAAGCACCACACCTTCCTAACCCTAGTACGGACTGACTCCGTACTTTCATGGCGGTTTATAACCCGCCTAAGTATCAGGGATAGTCTAAGTTCCTGGGGCATAATATCCATAATGCTAAATAACTCATTTGGAGTTGTATAAATGGTTTTAAAACCACAAATAGCAGCTTGGTGAAAATGGTGGGAAGATTGTCCAGACCGAGATGGAGAGGGGATTAACTCTTTCCTCCTATGCTAAACTCCCAATGAAAATTGATTTCTTCCCTGTAGATATTGTTTGGTATGGGATCAATATTCCACCTGCACCAATAATGGGGTGCCCGCTTCCTTCCTTCCTTCCTTCCCTACAGTTTGTGCACAAACCCTGCAAGCATGTGAGTGCATGCATGGCTACCCCCCCCCCCCCCCCACACACACACAGAGTCCAGGAGAAATTGTATGGATATTTCTCCAAGCAAAGGAACTCAGGGGAAAAGAAAAGGCCTGCAGAGCTGGAGGAAATGAATGTACTTAATAGAGAAGCAAACATTTAGACTTGGTATATATTAGATTCTCCTCAAGAGTTATAAAAAAGTATTCACAGAAGTATTGTCCTCCTGGATTTGAATATATATAATCTGGTGGACAGCTATTCCATTTTTCATATGTACCACTATTTTACAAAGATTAGAATGTAATTACAGGGAGATCTCAAGAGCAGAATGAGTGGAATAGCTTTTCACTCCAAAGGAAATGGCACAGAAAATTTAATTTTCTAAGCAGTGCCTGTATATTTCTGTACCTTCCTTTGAGGGATCAAGTGCCTGTTATCTTTTAACCCTGTCTCCCATTTGCTATTTGACCAGTTGTTCCTTTCAGGAATTAATTGGCTTGGTCCAGAGTTATTAGATTTTTAATTTTTTTATTTCAAATTGTTTGGAATGTTGTGGGGTTTTTTTAAATGTTTGAAATGTTTTGATTAAGTCACACCCTGAAATTTTCACATATAAGACATTTTTTAATATATATATATGAAGGGGAGAGCCAAGTTGTATTCACTGGCTCCTCCTCAGGGCTCCATCCATACAGTCTGAAGATTTGAAAATGTGAAATTTCTCTAGGAGTTTATCCATACTATACATTTAAAACCACTTGCAACCATGGTAACTGGCAAGACTGCATCCTATGGAACATTGAGATTGTACATGAGCTCTCTTCTATCCACAGATGGGACATTAGGACCAAGGGCAGCATCTTCCACAACCATTCAAACACAATGACTTACAGATTTACTTACACAATGACTTACAGAGTTCTTGCATTTCTCAGTGAAAGCTTGTGGCCTTGATGTCAGTGGCCAGCGAATCTGGTCCAGTTTTCAATTTTGAGTTTTAAGAAGATATCTAGGGTGTTGAATTCTATCCACAAATAGATTCAGCATCTTGGATAATTTATTAAAAGTTCAGATTAAGACCTGAACCAGATTCACTACTCTGCTGACAGGGGAACTACCACTGCTTCGCCAAGACTCTTGAGTCTGAGCAGGCATACCTCTTCATCTCCAGAAATGGATACGTAGGTCAGACCTGGAAAACCTGTCCTCCAGATAATGATGACCTACTGTGCATATCAACCTTCTCTGTTGACCCTGTTGGCTGAGCAGATGGGATTCCTGACTGAATTCCAAAAAATATATATATATATATATATCTAGAAGGCCACATGTCTCCCAGTAGTGCAATATATTCCTTCAATTGGAACAGGAAATTAAGTCAATCTAAAATTCTCATTTTCCCATTTCACATAGGTTTTAATTAATAGTTTCTCTCATTGCTACACCTCTGTTTCCCTCCCCCATGTTGAAGTAGAAGCAACATATTTGAAAAGAAAAGAGGAAGAAGAAACAAGCAGGTGGACCTTATTGAACAAGAATTTCAGAAAGCACAAAATCCCCAGAAAGCTGCCTCATGTCAAGAAAGACTGTTTGTTCATCTATCCCAGTGTCACCTATGCAGTTCTTCAGGATCACAAGCAGAGAAGTCACATTTGTTGTTGTTTTGTGTCTTCAAGTCAACTCTGATTTATCATAGGGTTTCCTTGGCAGGTTGTATTGAGAAAAGTTTTCCCATTGCACACCTCTTAGACTGAAATAATGTGACTAGCCCAAGGTCACCAAATAGGTTGAGCAGGAATTTGAACTGGTCTCCTAGTCCAAGACACCAACCACTGTACTACACTAACTCATTTTGGCCTGTTACAGACTGCCAAAATAAAGCTCCTTCGGGTCTCTTTGGAGGTATGCTATTTAAATGATGCATGGGTCCTAAGAGTCTGGAGGTTGCACCAAAACCACACTCCATTCCTAAGCACTGAGTGCAGCTTTGGTGCAGCTTCTGGATTCTTAGGGTGCATGCATCATTTAAATAGCATACCGCCAAAGAGACCCGAAGCAGCTTTATTTTGGCAGTCTGTAACAGGCCATATTTTGCCTTACCAGTTCTTTTAAAAGGACATGTTATGAACTGAATCTGGGATTTTTTGTAAGCATAGTATGAGTTTGGCCTATTTTTCGTTCTCTTGAAATAACTTCTAAATGCACCTCCACAGAAATTGTGCCATCAACTGTGAAAAAAAATGAATTTTCTGTTATTTTATGGCATATATTACTCAATCACAAATTGTTCTACTGTATATTAAAATAGTAATGGAAGGCAGAATACTAGATATAGTAACTTGTTTAATATACTGTACAATAGAAAAACATCTAGCCATTATCATCATCATCAAAGCAAAATCATCTGGCACATAAACATCTAACACATCCCAAATCACATAAAAAAAGTGACTTACACAGCACGCCCAGAGCATGTAATGGAAAAGAAAATGGTTTATGCCACTTGATTTCTTGTGGAACAAATATGAGATCATCACATTTCTTCTGACCGTAAAAATATTCAATACATAATGAATATTCAATGAATACTGAATAGGTGCTCACTCCCTTTTCAAAGTAATGGCAAATATATTAGACATATTCAGTGATGCAAAGATGCCTGAACTAGATCAAAATACGGCAGATTGTTGTTCGAAATTCAGGTGAGAAAAAGAAGGATACACTGGAGAAACACAAACATCCACTCCATGCCTTGCATTTAGAGAAGAATGCCCTTGCTTGCATATAGCCCAAACAGCACCATCCATGCACAATGGGAACATATCAGCAAATATGGGTAAATGTTTAAAAATATGAAAAAGAAGGGAATGACTTCAAAAAAAAGAAAGTCTGATGAGTACCTTGAACGGAAACATTCCATACTGCAATAATTTGTGGCAGGTTCTGATATCATTGAATAATCATATGGAAATATTGGAGATAAATATCCCAAAACTTTATCGCATCAGAACCTGTAATGTTCCCATAGAGTTCCGAAAACGTTCCATGGCAGAATGATCTGGGAACAGGACTCCTCGCATTTGAGAAGTAATAACGGGATGATAACGTAAAGGGAACACATTATATCGCACAGCACCCCCTTTGACTGGGTGCTTTTGCCGAGTATGTTCTCATATCATATCATATGATTCTGTGTATATGTGTGAGATATATATATATATATATATATATACAGTGGTACCCCGGGTTACGAAATTAATTCGTTCCGCGGTTAATTTCGTAACCCGAAATACCTTCGTAAGCCGAATTCCCATAGGCGCTAATGGAAAAATAGCTCTCTGCTGCCCTCCGGTGGCGGAAAATAGCGCCGCGGTTTTTTCGTAACCCGAAGAAACCTTCGTAAGCCGAAGCAATAAATCCCTATGGGATTTTTTCGTATCCCGAAAAATTCGTAACCCGGCGCATTCGTATCCCGGGGTACCACTGTATATCCATTATACACACACACACAAACACACACACATATATATATACACATACAGATAGAAAGATAGATATACATGCATATACATATCTCACACGCGTGTGTGTATATATATATATATACACACACACACAAACAAACAAACAAACATGTGTGTGTGCGTGTATCCATAAAAAATAAAAACTATTCACATGTAAACATTTGTTTAAATATGATGTGGGGGGAAACATTTCTGCTTTGAGGAAAACCATTTCTACATGTTAACATGGCACCGCGTCATACGCGAACGAGCAGTAGGCTTTTTGGACACTCTAGGACTGCAGAGGAGAAAATTGTCTCAGCCAATCAGGACATGAGGACTGACAGAATGGATATAAGAACGGATAAGATTACTGCACTAACTTTTCATGTAAGGGCATGATAACGTTCCATCTTTCTGAGAATTGTTTTTCATTGTTCTCACCCTGGAACACTGTTGGAACTCTTTGAGCTCAGAATGGGAACTCGATGGGACCCTTACTGTGCAGTAGACTTCACTACATTCTATTCTCATTCAGTTCCTAGAATGTTATCATAACGCTGTGCGATAAAGTTCCCAGACTCATTGGAACAATGCAACTGTTGTCACATTATGACTTCCCTTGGCTCTGCTGAGGTTAACAGTGAAAGCTCTGGTCTCAATAAACCTTGTCTCTTAAACCATGTTGGAAATATGCAGTAGAATAAGAGGAGGAAAGACTGGTTCTGTGTGAGGTAAGGCTAAATCTAGATTTAACTGACCATGCCAAAGAAATAACAAAACATTCTCAGTTTAAAACTCATCCAGTGTAAAACTCTGCTCAGCCTTCCAAACCTGTTCAATCTTTTCATGAAGACCTATAGTGAGAAAGGGACTATTTTCCTACCAGGCCAGGGGTGAGTCGTCCCTTGAGACTATTTTAATAGCCCCTAACCCCTCTTCCTAAAGCCTCTTTTCTTAAGACTGAGGCGGCTTACAGACCGCCATTTCGGACGTCCTCAGGATGTCCCAGTTTGAAAAAGGGGCGTCTCTTCTAGACACCCCTACTCCTATTAAGGACAGAGTCCATAACAAATGGTGGCGGCCGTTCCACACGGCTGCCGCCATTTTGACGTAGCGGATGCTGTACATCCGCACGTTGCGCCCCAGAAGTGACATTGTGAGTGCACGACTAGTGCCTCGC
Source organism: Sceloporus undulatus (assembly GCF_019175285.1). Taxonomy (NCBI): domain Eukaryota; kingdom Metazoa; phylum Chordata; class Lepidosauria; order Squamata; family Phrynosomatidae; genus Sceloporus; species Sceloporus undulatus. The sequence goes on from NC_056525.1 coordinate 226,566,113, forward strand.
GACGTCTTTTCCGGGGCCCAGGAAGGAGCGCGATTTTCGCACTCCTTTCTCGGAGCGTCCGGGAGCCGCGCGGTTTGGCCGCTGTGGCTCCTGGACGCTGCAAGCAGCGGCAGCGGGAGACCGCCCCAATCCGGCGGTATGTAACGCGCCTGACTGATTTTTAATTTTTGCATGAGCTTTTGTGGATATAATCCAACTTCTTTAGATCCTTACAGTGTCTTCCTTTCTGCAATGCTGAATTTGAGGACAGAAGAAAAATTTCACTGAGGGCAGAATTCTTGGGGGGGGGGATGCCCTCATTTTTCAACCTCTATACCTACACTTCGTTGCAGAGACCCCTGCATTGCTTCAAATCTAATAATAATAATAATAATAATAATAATAATAATAAATTATTTTTACCCCATTCCTCTGCGCAACGCAATAGGGGCAGCTTACAACATTAAAACATACAAGTCATATGTTTTAGGCTTAATTCTGGTGGACAGGTATCTATTCAGAAAATACCTGCTGGAAGAGATCTGTCTTAACAGCTTATAAAAAGCTGTTTAGAGTGGTAATGTGACAGATCTCATCCGGCAGGCCATTCCATAAACATCAAAATGTTTCTCCTAATATTTAATCAAGATGTCCCATCATGTAAATTCATTTGGTCCTATACTATGAAACAAAGGGAAATGGGGCCCATGTCCTCTTCCATGTGGTAACATTTGAAGACTCATTTCCTTTATTCTTAGTTCCTAATCTTATGAAGCAAGACACTGTCATTTAGAGCAGGTCTCAAGCCATCTGTAAGAAAGACTGTACTCATATTCTGGGCTTTGTCCTAAAACATGCCCAAATGAAAAGGTTCTAATCAGATTTGGGAAGCCAAATCACTCTATTTTGAATAAATAAAGATCAGGAATAAAACATTATGAAAAGAGTATATTTGCTACAAATTCACATGAGGCAACTTTGCCATAGCAGCTTTATATTTTGTGTGAATATATTTTGTATATATGTGGGAACGGAATTATTTATGCATGTAAAACCACAGGTTTGATGGGCAGAAATGGTAACTGTATATGAAAAAACATGGCTCCTTGGTGGTTTTTTTGTTTTTGTTCAAATTGATGTGATTAAAGGTATGCCTAATGTATTAATTTTGTTTTCATATTTCAAGCTTTGTGACAGTATCTGTGGGAAAAGTTTGCTTGTTCTAAATATTCTGATCCCTATGTTTGTGTTTCCCTTAATGAAATTCTTCTTTTAAATGTGTAAATCTGAACAAAATCATGGTACTGCTCATTTTTTATTTATACTTATAATATTTTACACTGGAGTGGTGTAACATAACATGATTTCAAACAGATTAATCTGGTTGCTTACTGTAGTAAGGAAAGTTTTTTAGAAGGATGAATTGGTGTTTTTTGAGCTAGGCAGCATGTAAACAGGTCAAGAAGGTGCTATGATGATATTTCTTGGTGGTTTGTTCATTAAGAGGCTGAATCTGCATGATGGTAATTTACCTTTCATTGCATCATAAGTACAATACTCAAAACAAAATAAACTTTCTGTTGTGGAATTCCAGATTTCCCTCATTGGCGTAAATTTGGGATGGGGGGAGAGATAAGCCAAATGCCCTCAAGATTATGCTGGATATTGGAGTACTGTGTCACTGTCAGAGACATGTGTGTGCATGTGTTGTTGTTTTCATTTGTTGGTTGGGTGTTTTTTGTTTTGTTTTGTTTTGTTTTTTGCCTTCAAGTCATTTCCTACTTATAATAATCCTTAAGCAAACCTATGACAAGGGTTTCTTGACAAGTTTCTTCACAGGGGGTTTGCCATTGCCATCTCCTGAGAATGAGAGAATATGATTTGCCCAAGGTCACCCAGTAGATTTTCATGGCTGAACAGGGAATTGAACCCTGCTTTCCAGAGTCATAGTCCAACACTCAAACCAATACACCATGCAGGGATATAGTGCTAACATAATGCAAAGTGCTACGTATATACACAGATGCAGGACACATTCAAACATTCTGTGAAATTTCAATCATATTTGTTATTTCGTGGCAATGTCTCCAAATATATTGTAGTATTCATAACCTACAATAATCACAAAAACGATACTTACAATTCTTACACACATACAGTATAGTGAAGGACAAAGGATACTCAAACTGGCTGCAAAAATGCTTGTAGGCAGCACAAAGCTCTCCTAAAGTTCACAAAAACTATGTTGTTTTTTGGCCAAAATTTCATTTCATAGCTTCACTTGTTGGTGAGAAGGAGGTGGAAACATCCGCCTGCAACTGAGTCTCTAGTACACAATATTAGTGATTACAGGCTGCCAGTACAGAATGTCAGCATCAGTTACTCCCAGAACTTGGAAAACTTACTTCTGGAGACTACAGCCCTTAGAATCCCCAGTTAGCATGGATGCTGGTCATGTTCACTGTGGGAGCCACCAGTTGTCATAGTCTCTTCTCCCACCACATAGAAAAAAACAGTAATCAAAAGGGGGGGGGGCTTGAATTCCTTTAGCTTATCTTAAGAAGTAATGTGTATCTCATCAGCATTATTGTTCTGGTGACAAAACACAGATAATGTTGTTTGATGGACACCCAGATTATATTCTCGATGACAAGTATATTTGTCAGTGCTCTGATTAAGAAGCAGTAGAATTCATCACTTGTGATTTCGGCAGTTTTATTTTAAAAAAAACACACAACAAGCACTGTATTTGCTTCTTCCTGGAACAAAAACAAAATGATATAGCACCTTCACTCCTTTTGATGCAAGATGAAAAAAGTCAGAACTACCAGAAGGAAGATTTCATCCAAGTCATGCAATACCAGCTTATAATTCCAAAAAACCGTAGGCTTTAGCCTTATCTTTTCAGGTCTTTAAAGCTACAATCCAGTGCATGCCTATATGAGCATAAAGTAACACAAGAGATTGGGATGTAATATACCTTTGTGACCTCCACTGTAAAGAACAGGAATTATTTAAAATAAAGTGCTTTGTGAACTTAAAGGACATGATAAAGCTCAGCATGATCATACCAAAGGCCACACTTGTCCAGCATTCTGCACTTACTGTGGCCAACTAGAGGACTGAAAGAGAAACACACAAATAGAATTTGAGTGTGATAGCACTGTATCATATCTCCCAACAAGAGATATTAAGTGACATCCCCTGGCACTAGGGCCCTTGGAACTGTTTTTTAAGGCGGGGAAAGATTTAGCATTGGCATTGATTTTTCCTACCTGCAGGTACTTGTGCAGAAGGGAAGAATTACTTTTCCCATCTATTAATAGTGAAACATTTCAAAATAAGAAGTCTTTTACAAGCTCACCATGTACTTAGAAGTGCCCATTTAAGGTGTGCTCAGTGTAGCTTATTCCCAAGTAAGTGTGTGCAGGCTAAATTGAAGGCAGCCTTTATTATTCCTGGGAGGGCTCAACGATAACAGCTGCCTTAATATTTGTAAGTGCTTGATCATTTAGTACATATCCAACTGATAATTCCTGAGAAGGTTCAGCTACATAGGAATCTTGGTCCAATGTTACCAGATCATTTTAAGGGGGAGCTCAGTTTCCTATAGCCTAGTCTTGGGGAGGGGAATGTTTTCCCTGAACCCCTTCCTCTGATGTACATGTCTGACTGCTGTTGCACACCATGCTCAATAAATATGAATATTAGATTTTGATAGATAAGATAGGAAAGTTATCTGTTACCAGAGTGTGAAGGATTCATAATAGACAAGCTAGGTCCTGGATCCTTATACACTGGTGCCTCGGGATACGAAATGATCGGGTTACGAAATTTCCGGGATACGAAAAAGTTGGATTGGAAAAAACTGTTTCGGGTTACG
>NC_056525.1:226570074-226580261 GCF_019175285.1 Sceloporus undulatus
ACGAAAAAGTTGGATTGGAAAAAACTGTTTCGGGTTACGAAATATTTTTCGGGTTACGAAATTCATTTCGGCGCGAAATTCAAATGCTGCAAAGTGCAGCTATAGGCTTTCCAGTGCTAACGGAAAGCCTTTTTGGGTTACGAAATTTTCGGGTTACGAAAGGAATGGCGGAACGAATTAATTTCGTAACCTGAGGTAGCAGTGTACAAAAGTCAAGCCTTATGCTAAATTGCAACCAGCCATCCCACCTCCACTAATCAGAAAATGGTTCCATTGATTGAGAGCAATCTGTGTTTAATTGTCTTGTTTACTTCCATAGAATGGAGAATTGCCAGGCTGCCTCAGAGTGGTACACACACGGACATTGTGAAGTATCATGCATCCTTTGGGCCAATCTATCTGGATTTCAAACAGAGTAAATATGTATACTGATAAATATGTATTCAGCCCTTTGTCTCTACCTTCCCAGACCACTTAAGATCCATTATCAGAACCTGAAGGGCACTTCACCTTTGCCTTTTTGCACACACATGTTGAGGTCTTGTTTACTGAGTATAGGCTGTTCTGTTGGTTTCTGCTGTTATCTTTTTCTGTCTTTTAATAAAGAAATAATTGTTTTTGCTGCAAAACCAGCCAGTTGTCCTACCTCATTTTTACTTGTAGTCATCTGGGTTCATTGTCCAGAACAGGTTTACCCCCATCCCCCAAAACTAGTGCACTGCTCTTAACACAGCTGAGGTAACATATACCTATCTCATGACTAGTAGCCATTCATAACCTTATCTTTATAATGGCACTCAATGTGCTAGGGAAATAGTAGTTGATTCTTTTTCTTCAGAAGGCTTTAAAGAGAAATTGGATGGCAATCTTTGGAGGAGGGCTAATTTTATATTTGTCATGCTCCCTCTTGAGTGTTTTTCTTCATCAGTAGTCAAACCAGGATTACCTTTGAAGGGGCCAAAGCAGATGCCTGATAGCCAAGTAACAGCCTCAACAGATCGGCACTAAACGCCAGCCTAGGGGCAGAGTGGGGTGTGTGGTGACCACATGCCAGCTGCTCCATCTCTGCCCCCATGCCACCTCATGCCAACCACCTGACCAGATGGCGGGCAGTGTCATGCTGCGTCTTCGTCGCACTGTGTCCACGCACTGTGCCGAAGAAGTGGCAAAAAGCCACCACCGCTGTGGCTAGAGTGTCTTTTTCATAGTGCAAAAAAGACCTGCTTTTTGTGGCTTCTTTTTGTGCAGTGGAAAGGCCAGATGTAATTGCTGCAGACTCAATCTGGTGAGGAAAGGGGTGGCTGCAGGCCACTCCAAAGGTGCAGTCTGTTGAGCCCCTAAGTTGTCCTTTGGTTCAGCAAGTAAGGTTGGGTTCAGAGCACTAGGAAACCCCCCCCCCCCCCACTCAGTTCTAGTGAAAGGCAGAGGCCCAGGCACCTAGCTCAGATCATCTCCCATGGACAAAGTGAGAGGCTGCAATCAAGGTGATGGGAGGAGAATGGCTATGGAATGTTCTCCCTAAATACTGCCAAAATCTGGGCATTGGCTGAATATGGTGCCTACAGAAGGAAGTTTCAACCACCAGCTGCTTTGTTGAGTACAAGTTCAGTCTCCCTCCAAACAATTTAGCTTGTGCAAATGTGTTTTTCAGATTCACAACCTCTGGATTATTCAATAGCAATAGCAATAGCACTTCACATTTCTATATCACTTCATAGTGAACTAAGCACTCTCTAAGCAGTTTACAACATATAAGCCAATTGCCCCCAACAAACTGGGAACTCATGTTACCAACCTATGGAAGGAAGGTAGGCTGAGTCAACCGTGGAGTCCTGGGATCAAACTCATATCATTGTGACTGCAGTACTGGCATTTAACTCTTGCATTTAACCATATCATCACGGATATACAGAAAGCCATACATAAACACTGGCACATGTTAGAAAACATTCCCGCCTCCGTTCCGCCCCCAAGGACTGTGCTGTTGCTGCTGGGGCTGCTGCTTCGCCGCCGGACGGCCCTCCGTGTTTGGAGGACACTGCGCTCCTGCGCACCCACACAGAGGAGCCGCCATAGGACTCACCATCTGCGGCTCCGCAGCTGCGCAGCTACGGCGACGGCTAACGGAGACGGACCTGTGCCGGCTTTAAGGCGAAGAATGGTCATTGTGACTTTTCTTCGCCCTTCTTGTTGTACTGTGGGAGGAGGAGGAGGACATGGTAGCGGGGGATGGAATCGCTGGGGAGGTAGTGGATAGTCCATCTAGTATGAGCGGAGCTCCCATTGAGGTTGTGTGGGGCAGGGGGGAGGTATGGCGGTAGGAGGAGGGACTCGCGTTACGGGGGAAGGAGAGATCGATGCTTAATACCTATCTCTCCTTCCTGTCCCTCTCCTATCCAAAGGAACCTGAGGGTCACTCCATCCATACCACAAACCCTGACTCTGCTCCTGTGCAACGCCAGGTCCATTAAAAACAAGTCCCACATTGTATACGATCTGATAGAGGACAACAACTGCGACCTGGCTTGCATTACTGAGACCTGGCTTGGGCCTGGAGGGGAAGCTGTGTGGGCCCAGGCCCTGCCTGCCGGGTACTCAGTGAAGGACCAGATCAGGTTAGGTGGGCGGGGGGGGGTGTCGCCTTGATCCATAAAGACACCTTGTCTCTTTCTAGGAACCATGCTCGTCAAACTTCTTATATCGAGTATATTTACCTGACCCTGAAGGCCAGTGACAGCTTAGGGATTTTGTTGGTGTACCGGCCACCTCGTGCGCTGACTGACTCCCTGGACGAACTGACACAGCTGGTCTCGGAGGTATTGTTGGAGTCTCCCAGGCTTTTAGTCCTGGGTGACTTCAACATTCCCTTCGCGGCCAGCTATGTTCCATCCGGTGTAGTTCGTGAATTCATGGATACCATGACTTCCATGGGGCTGTCTCAACTGGTCTCGGGTCCAACGCATTCTGCGGGTAATATGCTCGATTTGGTTTTTTGTACGAGCATGGAAAATCCGCAGGCGGAAATAACTAACATTTCCCCCCTGTCATGGACGGATCATTTCCTTGTGGAGGCAGCGATCAAGGCGTCTACCCAGATCCCCCTTGGAGGTGGCGGACCTATTAGAATGGTCCACCCACGAAGGCTGATGGAACCCAAAAGGTTCCAGGAAGCCCTAGAGGGGCTTATGGATGGAAATGACGGCAATTCTGTTGATGTCTTGACCGGTATTTGGGATACCGGCCTCTCCAAGGCTATACACAGTATCGCTCCCAAGCGCCCTCTCAGGCCTGCTTCCAAACGAAAGCCCTGGTATACAGAAGACCTCCGGGCACGGAAGCGGGTTCTGCGACGGCTAGAGCACCGCTGGTGGAAACACCAGCGCTTATCCAACCAGACTCTCCTAGACCATCTTTTGAAGGACTATGGAGAGGCGATACGTGCAGCTAAGAATTCGTTCTATGCTGCACGTGTCGCGTCCGCGGAGTCGCGTCCGGCAGAGTTGTTCAGGGTAGTGAGGGAGCTAACTCAGCTCCCTCCTGCCCCGAACCAGATCCTTGAACCTTCTAAGGCCTGCTGCGACCAATTTAACAACTTCTTCGCGGATAAAATCTCTCGGATAAGCGAAGGTTTTGAGGCCAGCCTTAGAGCAGATCCTAGAGTAGAGGTATCCAGGGCATCCGTGAGCTTGGTTAGTCTGGATCAGTTTGAGTCTGTCAGCACCGAGGATGTGGACAAGATCCTTGGAAGTGTTAGGAAGACAACATGCCCTCTCAATCCCTGTCCCTCATGGCTAGCGGCACAGGGGGGCCCAGCTGTAACTTTGCTGTTACAGCGGATTATTAACACCTCACTGAGGGATGGGCAATTTCCAACAAATTTGAAATTGGCCGTAGTTAAACCTCTATTAAAAAAGCCCTCCCTCGACCCCCTGTTGCACAACAATTATCGGCCTATCTCGCTATTGCCATTTCTGGGGAAGGTGATCGAGCGGGCGGTTGCAATCCAACTTCAATCGAACTTGGATGAAACGGAATATCTAGACCCATTTCAAACCGGCTTTCAGGCGGGTTACGGGGTTGAGACTGCTATGGTCGCCTTGGTCGATGATCTCCGTCTGGGCATGGACAGGGGAAGCGTGTCCCTGTTAGTGCTCTTGGACATCTCAGCGGCTTTCGATACCATAGACCATGGTATCCTTCTGGGACGCCTGGCAGAGGTGGGAATCGGGGGCACTGCGCTCCAGTGGTTCCGGTCCTACCTCTCTGGGAGGTCCCAGATGGTGCAGCTGGGAGACGTGCGCTCCGATGAGAGGGCCCTTACCTCTGGGGTCCCTCAAGGAGCCATTTTGTCTCCCATGCTTTTTAACATTTACATGAAACCGCTGGGAGAGATCATCCGGAGACATGGGGCGCGGTGTTATCAGTACGCTGATGACACCCAAATAGTCTTCTCTATGTCTCCGACTGATGCAGTGACCGGGATTGGCGTCTCTCCTCTCGTGGCCTGTCTGGAGTCGGTAATGGGCTGGATGAGGGACAACAGACTCAGCCTGAATCCAGAGAAGACGGAAGTACTCGTGATAGGTTCCCCCGGTCCGGGGTTGGCGGTGGTTCCACCAGTCCTGAACGGAATCACGCTTTCCGTGAAGGACTCTGTACGCAGCCTGGGGGTGCTCCTGGACTCGTCGCTCCACCTTACATCTCAGGTGGATGCGACGGTCAGGAGCACCTGTTATCAGCTCCGGCTGATACGCCAGCTGCGTCCCTACCTCGACCGGGGAGACCTTGAAACGGTTGTACACTCCCTGGTAACCTCTCGTTTGGATTTCTGCAACGCGCTCTACATGGGGCAACCCTTGTACCATACCCGGAAGCTGCAACTTGTGCAGAATATGGCAGCCCGTCTGGTTACTGGCACTGCCAGGGCCAGTCATATAACACCAGTCCTTAAAGACTTACATTGGCTGCCTATTCGCCTCCGGGCGCAATACAAGGTGTTGGTTATCACCTATAAAGCCCTAAATGGCTTGGGCCCAGGATATCTGGAGGACCGCCTCTCTCCGTACAATCCGCCCCGCACACTCAGATCAGCAGGGCAGCTATTGTTAACCGTTCCAGAGGCGAAATATAGTTCTACCACCAGGAGGGCTTTCTCCATCTCAGCCCCCAACCTCTGGAACGCGCTGCCCTTCGAGCTCCGCTCAGCCACCTCCCTAGCCCAATTTAGGAAGGGGCTAAAGACCCACTTATTTGAACAAGCTTACCCCTGACCAGCTACTCTCCCCCCCTCCCCTTGTCAGCACTGTCTTGCCGGCATGGACATTTTATTATTTTTATTAATCTGTTTTTAATATTTTGTATGACCTGTTGCTATATTGTTCGGAATTGTTGTTCACCGCCCTGGTTTTTAGAAGGGCGGTATATAAATAAAGTTTTATTATTATTATTATTTATTTATTTATTTATTTATTTATTTATTATTCCAGGATGTGAAGAAAAACCAATTATTTCATTTAAAAGAACCAAAAACATCAGGGCTTAGTTATGCATCCTGACTATAAAACCTGAAAACAAACTGCTGAGAATACTGTGATGGGTCTATCTAAACCAGTAGGACATCATCCATGAGATCATTGCATATATTGCACCCACACAATTAAAATTACAGAATTTGTAAATTGCAATAACCAATGATACAAACTATTCCACTTTAGCACATGCAATACTAGTTTTGTGGTTTATGCTATTGAATGTACATGCCAGAAATTTTATGTGAGGAGGACCACAAGCCAGATAAAATGTAGACTGGGAGAATACCTCTCTAATCTAAAAACTAGAAGTTGGTCATTTTGTAAAAATGCAATGTTCTACAGCTGATTTGCGGGTTTGGGTAATAGAAAGAATTTATAATAATAAAGAATATATTTTAAAGAAAAAGAGATAGAACAGATTCTAAGATTGAAATCCTTAATGCCTGCAGGTTTAAATTAAGGAGATTATCGCACTTCATTTTTTGCCCCACTTGGGCACAGGCTGGGCATGGGCTTGAACAGGTGATGCCCATGCTGCCAGTGGACTACAAACCACCCCCTAGTTGTGCTTAGCCCATTGATTTTGAAGTAAATAAGCTTTCTGTATTTCAAAATCGGTGGGCTAAGAATGGCTGGGGAATGGCATCAGTGGCGTTTTGTTGAGTGATAACACCTGTTTTCACCCGTTCAAACCCGTGTCCAGCCCATGCCCATGTTGGGTGAAAAATGAAGCATGATAATCTCCAAGGATTTGGACCTTCAAACTTTAATGTGAATGTAACAGAGAAAGAATACATTACATGTATGGATATGATTGTAATATGATGACATGAATAGAATGAGCAACTGTCTGGAGAGATTGCATCATATGTCCTTATGTCCCATGTATATATAGAGAAATGCTGCAGTGTCTGTTCCCTTTATTTCTATGGTCCTGTATTTTGAACTCCAGTGATTTCTTTTGAATGGTATGTATAATTTTGTTTAGAACTATATGGATATTTTTGTATCACAGTTTGATGAGTGTTGTCCTATCTTTTTAAGTATTAATCTTAAGTGTGTTTGCAATTGTTTTCAGCCCCTGAGGAAGGTGTAATGTGGCTGAAATACATTGGGCTTTTTAAACACTGAATAAATAGTTGACCATCTTTGAGCACATAGAGCTTTTCTCCTCTTTATTTTCTATTTAACCACTATGCTACCAGGGCTCCCTGGAACCTTGACTCTGATTTATGGTGTTCTTGACTCTGGACTATTTTGATGTATGGTACCACTTGCTTCCATGGCTTTCTGACTTGACTAAATGTTGTTGTTTTTTTTATTGTGAGAGCATGACAATTTGCATGTAGTTTTACCATTCCCTCTCTGCTATTGAGGCTGTGCTGCTGGAAAATCAGGCTCCCTGAAAGCCAGAGAACCTACTCACTGCTATAGTAGCTGCTCTTCAGGCCAAAGTGCAACAACAGGAGCCCAACAGCCACTACCTCCGGCTCCACCTAAACATAAGTGCCCTAATGTGATGGTACTCTAGACACATTTCCTATCTTTGTAGTGCAATGTGAGATCTACATTCAGCTCTGCCCAGAATACTTCCCTAATGACTGAGTCAAGGCTAAGTTTTTGATCAGTCTGCTGACTTGGAAACAATGAACAGTCTTTGAGTGTGAGAGCAAGATAAAATACTTAAATGGCTCTTGTAGTCCCTTCCAGTTCTATCATTCTACATGATTCTATAATCATTTTCATAGCCTTCTCTGGATATATTGGATCAATCTATACAAATTTAGTACAAACCAAATATATTTTGAAAAACATCAACCTTGGCTTTATAAAAGCAAGCTATCATGCTACTGGATCTTTTTTTTTTTCCGTTTTGCAAGCACTTGTTTGTACGCCTAAACAAGACTTTTTAAAATCCTACTTTCCATGTGGATAGCAATATTGAAAGATATATGTGGGATGTAGCATAGAAAAGAGAAAACTCCAGAAAAAGGTAGCATCCCTTCAGTGCTTGACTGCAGCTCTTCACCCATCCATCCATTCATTTCTACACAATCAAATGTTTTGTTTTGAACTCACTGTGTTTTTGTGTTCATTAGAAATTCTATAAAACATCATATTCTCAAAGGTTTTTGAATTAGTCATTGGCCTGATGGGCACAAATGTATCATAATAAACTTTACTGACAGCATTAGGCTTCAAGGGCACAAATTTGCATTGAAAACCATCTAGTTCAGTGTGATAATAATGTCCTCTTTTCTCATCAGCATGATGTGCTTTGGGCTGCTATTTCTTTTGAATGGCAGACTATGGGAGTAATTTAATCCCTTGGGAAGGCTATGACCAAACTCCTGTTGATTTTAAAGATCCTGAACTATACAACTAAGTAGCTGTTGACGTATAGAGAAGTGAGGTGTGTGGAACTAGAACTGGGTAAACTACCACAGGTTTGATTTACAACCAAACAGATCACTAGATGCACGACCACTTGTAAACAATATGAGTGAGTCTGAACCAACTTCCACATTTGGAAAATGTGCTATCACTGTCCTTGAATTTTTGTTTGCTCTTTTAGGAGTTTAAGGGTATCCTTTTGAGCAACTTCCTCTGAACTCGACAACTTGAAGGGCATATCCCTCCAACTGACATAGAGGTTTATTGCACACATCTTTTAGTCTGATCCATGCACAGGATGGGATTGGGCTGGAAAAAGGGAGAATGGGTGTTAACGCACACGAAAATGCTCCCCGTCCTTGCAAAATTGGCCGGTTAAGCATGGCTCAGGGATGGTTGATGGTTGGGCAGCAGCATGGCAGCATTTTCATGTGCATGAACACCCATTCTCCACCATTCCATCCCAATCCCATCCCATGCATGGATCGGGCCAAAAATATGTATGTGATAAGCTCCATAGTTTGACAGGGGCAGTAGTAGTTAATCTTCTGTTTGCACACTTTTTCAGCTGTTTTAAAAATATTTCAGTCTCTCTCTCCTCATCCCACTTCCCCACTTTGTTCTCATCTTACTTCACTTGTTGCAAACCAAGTTCAAATTGATAAGTACTTTGCATTCAATTAACTCAGCAGTGTGTGTGTGGGGGGGGGGTCTTGCCATTTCCAGTAGGCTCAGGCAAAAACAAACAGCAGCATCTTCTCCTAGCTTGTGTGTTCTTCCTCATTAATAATTTTTGCCATCTTGACCAAACTCTGGTATTGCTTGTCCTCATGTGGTAAATCATGGGCTAAAGTAGGCCCTCAGTATCCATGCATTTTGCACCCACAAATTCAGCCAACCACAGTTTGAAACAACAGTTTGAACTTACTTAGGTTAACTTGGTGATTTCTAACTAACTCCTTATCAATTTTGATGCACAACCCAGATGTCTTGTCAAGGTTTCTGCACACCGTCCTCTTTTTTTGGGGGGGGGAAGCAAAATAGATATTGAGCCATTCTGTCTTTCCATTGTGATCTGTTAGTATTTTACCATTTTATTACAAAGAGTAGGAGGACAGTTACTCTTACCCCCTCATATCAACATGGTACATGCATCCATATGTTCAGGGTGGTCCATTCTTTTCTGGGGACAGCTGCAAAAGCCACATTCCTGCCTGGAAGTACTAGATGTTCCCCCTTGTGCAAGCATGCATTGATATGATTATATAACGGGCAGATACCTGAAAAAATTATTCCAGTTTATACATCTGAAATAATTCTACTGCATGTTAAGGACAAGTATTTTCTTGAACTGATATTGAATTAGGATTTGTGAGGGTTTTATTTTTATTTATTTTTTTAAAAAGTATCATGTACTGTGTGTTTATCAGTGTGCTGGTTTCTGACCATGTAACTCAATTCAATTCTCCCTCCTTCACTGGGTGCCTTCTGGCTGACTGCTGAATACAGCTTTCCTTCTCCCTCCTATCAACATGCAAATGTCTTTGAAAATGTTGCAGTGATAAATAGCCACTGCAGAAATTTCCAAGTTTGTTTAATGCCAGTGTGTGTGTGTGTGTGTGTGTGTGTGTGTGTGTGTATATATATATATATATATATATATATATATGTCTCAATTCCTACTCCCAAATCTCACTGGTAATTTTTTATCAATTGCAATTCTGTTTGCATGTTATTTTTATTTGTGTTGAAATTACATTCCCTTAATAAACTTTGCAGTGATGTAATAATCTGAAACTGCAAATGATAAACTGAGTTCTACATAAACTGAGTCCCAGTCCTGGGAAAAGAGTGTGATACAAATAAATGTAATAAATAAATAAATACATTCTTTCTGACAGCTTGCCATGGTTGAACAATATTTCTCACAAGGAAGTGAGCCAACTAGAATCGTCAGAGGGCATGAAAAATGCACCATATTTCCTGGAGGTATTGCACAGGTCTGATGGTTATCATGAATGGAAGACAAAGTACTGACTACGTAAAAAAATGAGTGATTTTTTTTGTGGGTTTTTCGGGCTATGTGGCCATGTTCTAGCAGAGTTTCTTTCTGACGTTTTGCCAGCATCTGTGGCTGGCATCTTTCAGATTCTCTGAAGATGCCAGCCACAGATGCTGGCGAAATGTCAGAAAGAAACTCTGCTAGAACATGGCAACATAGTCTGAAAAACCCACAAAAAACTATGGATGCTGGCCATGAAA
>NC_056525.1:226580286-226624777 GCF_019175285.1 Sceloporus undulatus
ATTGAAAGCCTTTGACTTTACAATGAGTGATGCCCAAAGGATATTGTGCTGCCAGTAACACTTGGTGAAAGTACATAAGATCCATGGAAGAAATCAAATTGTTGACATCTTCCTACCGTACAATCTAGTGACTTCCATGTCACTGAGACATCAAATCCACTCCAGGTGGAGACCAAATTTTGACCACCATCTTCCAATGCCTCATTGTATTAATGGCCTGGATCCTACTGCTAGTTCTAACCAGGAAGACTCAGTGAATCATGATGTTTATCTGAATGTCGTCTTCCCATTCAACTTTAGTTGAAACTGACCCAGAAAATTCAGACCACTGCTTTTCCTTTCTAAACTTCCTTAACCCACTTTGGATATTCTCACTATTGGAAAGGTGAAGCAAAACTTGGGATGCTATTTTTTTCCAATTTTTTAAATGTGTTACAAAGGCGGGATACAAACCGCCGCTTTGCGGCGGTCCCCTGTCGGCGCTGTTTGCTCCGCGCGGGAGCTGCAGCAGCCAAACCGCGCGGCTCCGCGGAGCAAAAAAGAAGCTCCATTTCGGAGCTTCTTTTTGCGGCACACCCATGACGTCGCGAGGCGCCTGGCGCGGACTCGCATATAGGCGCCGTGACACGTCTGCGCTGTGCGTCAGTACGTAAAGATGGCGGCGCCCATGTAGAAGGGCGCCGCCATCTTGTACGTATAGGATACGTACTAGGGTTAGGGGGTGGGAAGCACCGCCCCTTCCTAACCCTAGTACGTATCCTATACGTACTAAATGGCGGTGTGTATCGCAAAGTCTCCCTCCAAAAGTCCTCATTCACATGAACACTATTTTGACTCATCATATTATTCATAACTTTAAAAACCTATTAATACATTCAGTTGGCATCCTGTTATGGCATATGCACACATAGCTCCCCTTATGCCTGTTTATGTCTTTTGGGGGAGTACAGTGGAAGCTAGTATGCTCTCCCTTCCTTCACAACATGCAAGCTCTGAATCCCCCACCACACATGTCCATTCCAGGCTTCATGGTGAGCAGGCAAGATTAGAGAAAAGTCTGGCTATGTCCCACTAGCCAGATGAAAATGGCATTGCTGAGACCTACAGAGGACCCAGTGAATCTTAGCATTATGGGGATATAGCCAGATGCTATCTTAACTTGTCAAATGTCTTTTAATTTGTATAAAATTTTTATGATTTTATATTCCTATATGATTATATTGTTAAATTTATTTTTAATATATTGTAATTGGATTTTTAATAATACTATTTACATTTATAATTGATGATTTATTATATGTTTGTTGACTGATGTTTATTTGTGTTTTTTATGTTTTACTTGATGTCTGATCGGTTGATCGTAATAGTTTATATATAGCCAGATGCTTTTCCAAGCCTTACCACTCTCTACAAGGCATGGAATAGCCATGAGGGATTTTTTTGGGGGGGGGTCTTTAGAAGTTGTACTGTATAGAAGTCTGATGATTATACTGTATGGTTCAATTAGCATGATTCTATCTGAAATTACTAGGCAACATTGAGCCATACAGGATTGCAGCCTAATAAGGTAGATGAAACAAAACTTTTAACCACTAGAGAAAAGAACTTTGTGATGAGATTTACTTGGTGAAGATACATGGGTCCAGTGGCACACAGTCTGAAACATTATGTAATGCTTCTAGTGGTGAAGCTATTTATGGCTTGCACTATGTCTTTGTTGATCTACCTAATTCTCGTGTGTGTTGAGGTACACAAATGGATAGATGGATGGATGGAGGAGAGTAGAGAGAAAAAGCCAGGATGCTGGGAATGAGAGAGATTAGAAAACCAAAGCAGGAATAATGTTTCAAAAGAGGAAGAGACCCTAAATTAATAACCATTATTCATCTCCTGGTTCTCTAATCTCTCTCTCATTCTCCCTTCTCCCTTCATCTCTGGCTCTTCTTCTCCACTCTTCCATGCATCTTATCACTCATGAACATCAACACTGACAGAGCATGAGATCTATTATTTATTGCCATTCCCATTCCTTAAAAGTTAATTTATCTTTTTCTCAGCTGTTACACCTCAAGAGAGAAATACAACCTACCATGCAATGTGATAAGACCATGGTCAGTTTTTAAGATATGCAATCCCCCCCTCCCCCCATACCTTGTTAACTAGGGTTATCCTAAGAAAATATTAGCACAATCATGGTTGAACTTGCGAGTTACTTAGAAAGAATTATTCCAGCCAAAAACGAAGTCCACATGATTCGTATCACCTGGTCAATCACAGCTAACTTCTTATGCACACAAATTAAACGATGATAGAACAACATAACAAAGCACAAGCCAGCAATGATTCCTCAACCCTTTAGTGGACCATGCCTTCTAGAAGGATAAAATTGTCACAGTTACACCACAAAGGAGTGAAGTTATTCCTCAGCATGTATAATTATAGTGTAACAATATTTTATCCCGATACTGGACAAAGGAAAAAATAAATAATTGTTGTTTGAAGTGTTTATTCTCAAGGCCAAAGTGAGCTGCCATTGGAAATAAATCCAGAATAAGGGCTGAAGTATCATAAGCTGTCTGTTTTGAAGTCTATTATCAAAATTTTTAGGACCAGAATGGAAGCATTCTGGCCTAGATACAGCCCCTTGAGAACATTTTTTTGTGCATGAAAATCTATTACTATCTCTTTGAATACCAAAGGATTGCCTGTCTATAGTAATTGGAAGCTAGCAACGGTAAAGAATAGTTTTTACAGATCTAATATCTGGAAACAATTTTTTTTTTTTGACAGGCTCCTATCTTTCCAGCTCTAGAAAGGCAAGGCAGTACAGTTTCTGTATGCCATATCTATTGAATTTGGCTAATACAGTTGGATGGGAACATAGTTTCATACTAACTGACTTGAATTATAGACCATCTTTTCATGAAAAAAGATTATCAAGGCAGTTAAGATAATAAAATGCACATTAAAAGAACAATTAAAAACACGGCAATTGTGTTGCACACTCAACTTGCTGAAGACCTCTTTCAGCCTCAGGAAGGCTACAGGACAGTGCCTGCCTGATTTTAAGGGTGCGTGTGTGTGTTTTACCTGCCTCTGAAGGGAGCAAACCTAGCCTCCTTGGCACTTATTCAAAGAAGTTCCAGATTCATGTATCAGCAACTAAGAAGGCCTTTTCTTCTCCACTTGCCAGTCTCACATCTCCATTAGAATTTCATCCAGGTTGTTTTCATTCAAGTTGTTTTGGATAAGAACTTGTCCAAAACTACAAATAGCTGCATAAACAGAAAGAAAATTTAGATTTTTTTTTAATTACTGTAAGGAAAGCAAATTGAGTCATCTCACCACTTATCAGGTTTTACTTGTTAAACCCAACTTTTGCTTGCTAACTAATAAATCAAGAAGCACCAGCAAAACTTTGGAAGGACACCAAAATGCCAGCATTGGCAGATGCTATTGCCGGCCTCTGGCAAAAGACTGAGGTGTGTGGAAATGATAGCATTTTTTCAGATAAATTTGACAGTGCTTCATTTCAAAAAAGATGCAGTTGCCTCACAGCCTAGATATTTTGATGCTTGTGACATGTTTATCTGATGGCCATTTCCGCTGTCCCCATTTGTGAGGTGGGTAATTAACATCATTCTATAAATCCTTCTGATCAGTACAAGTAAAGTTTAATATGGACATTGATGCTGAAAGCAAGAGCATTTTGTTTTATTACATTAAAATAAACAAAACAGAGTATTATTTATTTGCTCATCTATTTTCAGTGATGATTAAGACAGTGACAGCAGTGGTATTTTGGGGTTGTGCAAAATCCAAGAAGGTTGTAGAAATCACTTATTAAATCCACAAAGCCACATCAGTTTCCCAGACTAGCAGAGGTCATCTGTTTGTAAAAGTGGGAAATCATTTATGATAACTTCTAGTCCACAATTCTGTCTAACAGCTGCTACACTATACAAGCCCGACCTATCCATAGAGACCAGGAAAGTGTATTTAGATTTCGTGACTTAGTGTATTAAAATCCTATTATCTGCTGCCGGATCAGAGTGGGCTTAAATGAAAACAGCTCTGGGAGTGTGAAGCACTGTTAATCCTGCAGGGTGGGCAATGTTGACATTGAGTGATACATCAATTGATACTGGTATATCAATATTATTAACTTCTTATAATCAAGGTGCAAAAAGAGGCTAAACTATACTCTTTCAGAATTTGTAGATGCATTACTGCCCTCAAACTAGCACATAGCATCTGGTTGTAGAAACAGACAGTCCTTATGTTACATCTTATCACAATTCTTTCTAATAGCACTACGCTGTACTAGGACGCAACCCAACTTGCTAGTTGAGGAGCACAAAAGAGCTATACAAGGGACTATGCCTGACCTCTTGCCTATTCTTCCACTTGTTTCTATGATTTTATAAGACTACAATCCAATTCTGGGATATAATTTATCTTTCATGTGTTAGGGAATGTTGTTGTTGCTTCTGCTACTGAAATGGAATGTGTTATGAAGGATATTGAGTTCTCTACAACCAACCAAGTTTTCCTCTGCCACATTATCCTCAAGTTGTGAATACAGATTCTACTTGACTACTTTGGGCATATTAAACTAGAATTTGTTCTCCTTTAGGGCACAAACTAGATGTTTTGAAAATAAGTATATGTATTTGGCACAGCCATAAATTATTTATGTCTGAATATCAAATCAAGCATGCCATGTACATTAATCTATATGGTATAGCGGTTACAATGTTGGACTGAGATTTAGGATATCCAAATTAAGCCCTCATTAAGTCCAAAACATGACAGTCCTCACCACAGCTTATCCTCACAGCTCTGAATCATGGACTCAGGGGCATCCATTGAGTTTTGTGCACACTTTGGAAAGCTGGGTTTAAATGCCACTAATCATAAGAGAATGTGGCTTCATTTTCACTGGCATGAAGCACTGTGAAGGGAAGCCATCTTTACTGGCCTGCAATGGAAAGAGTGGTTGCAATATCAGACACAATGGTATCATGACATCAAGTGTGGAGAAGGTGGAACCATGGGAGCTTTAACCTTCTCCATACCTCTGAACCTTTATGGCCAGAAAACTGAAGTGAGCAACTTTGCTGAACTTTGCTTCATGGAATTTGTTGGTCAGTATTTTTATAGGTGGTAGTTATATCATTACTGCCTTGGTTTTGTGGCAGTAGGGGGCTTGATTGAGCAGCATCAGAACAAGTTTTGGCCTTGCTGCTGCACAATCCAGAGCTGCATAGTTTGTGGTTTTAATATGATTTCTTGTCCGGTGCCAGGCAGGCTGCCATTATGCAACTAGCTTGGGTGCAACACTGCAACACAATTGCACCGGTCCGAGGTCCTTTGTTGGCATGGTTTCTATCAGCACCTGGTTTCTATACAGACCACCCAAAAGGGTGGATCAGAGCCAAACCAGAGCTGCTTGCCCTGGAGCTGCAGCAACCGGATGTGCGGTTCAAAGTGGCTTCTTTAAAGAGTGGTTTTTAACTGCTCCTTTTCGGGCAGCTTTTTCCGGTTGGAATGCCTGGTGGCAGCTTTCAAGTGGCTTTGGGGCATGTGTCAGTGATCGCATGCCCAACCCACCTGGAACAGGCTTTTTTCACCCATCTGTTTCAGCTATGTCTCAGGACTTGGGTTGCCTTCCAACAGAGGCTGGACAGGGGGGAAAAACAGCTCTTGGGCTGCTCTTGGGACCAGGTGGTTTGCCAGGAAGGAGGTAATACCTCCCTCTGCTGATCATCACTAAGCAGCTCACCCTCTTTGTACCTTTCCAAATTCAACACAGTTTGAATAGTATTAGCTTAAATAAAGTCACCTTATTTAACCAATTTCTGTGCCTGGTCTTCTTATCCCACAGTGGATCACCAAGGGAGTCATTTTAGGAGTAGTGTGACAAAAAATAACAAAAAAATAATAACACTGGACAAACTATTCCCTCTTGAATTTAAGTAATTAATATTTGTTATTTTTTCCCCTTTTGGCCAAGTAGGCATTTACAATGGTCTTCTCTCCTCACCAAGCATGCTAAAAGGCAGAATAGAGACATATAAGGACGTGCCTTTAATTATTTGCAAAGCATTGTAAGGTCACTGGTGTGCACTGAAGCGCCCTCTTTTGAAGAAGACTAAAAGGATTAAACCTAGTTTCTAATGAGGATCATAATAAAAGAGAAAATGTCACATGATCATTTGCTGTGCCAGTGACCAGGAACTGTTACCCCAGTCCCATATTGTTACAATCTCACTATGCCTGTGTTTTGAGTGTATAGCAACTTTTCATGAACATTTACTTTGCCTAGGAGCTGTTTCTCGGGATCTTAATGGTCAATCACACCGATCTCTTATGCCAGAGATAACGGGAGTTTTCTGAAAGCACAACCATCGCTCACAGAGCTGGTGGTGCCCATCTAACCCAAGCAGACACAAAAATACGGAGAGACAAAAAAGTAAGCAATGACATTTAAAGACCGAGCAAGTAGGAGGTAAAGCATGATGGATGTTGTACGTATGTATTAATATCCCACCAACCCAACATGGGCAACTTAAAACAAAATAAAACAAGATACACACTGAAACACTAAGACACTAATTTTAAATGGTATAAAACATTCTGAAAACATAACAAATTGATGTATTGTTGATCATTTTACACATGAACGTTGCACCATACATGTGGTTGTTTTGACCATGGTACCATGAACTACTAAAAAGACAATAAAATGGGTTCTACAGCAAATGGGTGTGATTCTCATTAGTAGCCAAGATTATAAACTGATGTTGTCATACTTGGGCCTCAAAACTGACTCTTTTAGAAAAAATAATAAAGCTTGGTAAGGTGGAAGGCAGTAGGAAAGAAGAAGACTTCTTCGGGTGATAAACCAATGACGCCAGGGCTTGGTATGTGAGAATGAAGCAGAGCTGTTGATGACCAGGACAACTTGGAG
This sequence comes from Sceloporus undulatus, assembly GCF_019175285.1. Classification (NCBI taxonomy): domain Eukaryota; kingdom Metazoa; phylum Chordata; class Lepidosauria; order Squamata; family Phrynosomatidae; genus Sceloporus; species Sceloporus undulatus. Next base: position 226,587,260 of record NC_056525.1, read on the forward strand.
CTCTCTCATTCATAGGGTTACCAAAATTCAAAGTTGATAAACAGCAAATAAACACAAATTGAGTTCTGCAATGTAATTTTTCCACATGCAGTAGTGCTTTCTTAATGGTGCATAACTACTTGCCAGTGCCTTCCCCACACCACATGATTCATTGGGACTACATAAACAGCACACCCACTTGCAGTCAGTTGGTGGCACAAGTTGGTATTAGCAGAAGGGTAGACAGTGCAACCAGTTAACTACATGAGTGTACACTGATGCCACCCAAGCACAACTAGAATTTTGGCTAACTATAAAGATAACAATAAATGCACTCCCCATTGAAATACCTTTCTGCACTGCCTTGGAGTGAGCCCACATAATGTACTAGAATCAGATTTGCCCTAGGAATACATGCCAAGAGCACGTTCTCTCTCCCTAGAGCAACAACTGAGAGCAATTTGCCCATTGTCTTTTTTCCCACGTGAGGAGAGACAAATCCTTGGTTACACTGTCCTCATATGAAATGTTTTCTTCACTTGCAGGAAAACATTGATTTTTCCCCTTTAAGCTGGAAGTCTCCCCTGAAAACAGGATGAATATCAAAGCAAATGAACCTTACACTTGGTAAACTAATCAACCCTGCCGACTGTCTGATCGCTTGAAGCCCAGAGCTCTTTCATGTTTGTGTAATAATTGAATTGAATTCCACCCCAAACACACACATGTGAAGACAGCCTACTCAGGGCCAATTTAGAAAACATTTTAAACTTTTTGTGGGTTTTTCGGGCTATGTGGCCATGTTCTAGCAGAGTTTCTTTCTGACGTTTTGCCAGCATCTGTGGCTGGCATCTTTCAGATTCTCTGAAGATGCCAGCCACAGATGCTGGCGAAATGTCAGAAAGAAACTCTGCTAGAACATGGCAACATAGTCTGAAAAACCCACAAAAAACTATGGATGCTGGCCATGAAAGCCTTTGACTTTACAATGAGTGATGCCCAAAGGATATTGTGCTGCAGTAACACTTGGTGAAAGTACATAAGATCCACTGGAAGAAATCAAATTGTTGACATCTTCCTCACAGTACAATCTGGTGACTTCCATGTCACTGAGACATCAAATCCACTCCAGGTGGAGACCAAATTTTAGAGCCACCATCTTCCAATGCCTCATTGTATTAAATGGCCTGGATCCTACTGCTAGTTCTAACCAGAGAGACTCAGTGAATCAATGATGTTTATCTGAATGTCGTCTTCCCATTCAACTTTAGTTGAAACTGACCCAGAAAATTCAGACCACTGCTTTTCCTTCCTAAACTTCCTTAACCCACTTTGGATATTCTCACATATTGGAAAGGTGAAGCAAAACTTGGGATGCTATTTTTTTCCAATTTTTTAATAATGTGTTACAAAGTCTCCCTCCAAAAGTCCCTCATTCACATGAACACTACTTGTGACTCATCATATTATTCATAACTTTAAAAACCTATTAAATACATTCAAGTTGGCATCCTGTTAGTGGCATATGCACACATAGCTCCTCTTATGCCTGTGTTATGTCTTTTTGGGGGGCACAGTGGAAGCTAGTATGCTCTCCCTTCCTTCACAACATGCAAAGCCTCTGAATCCCCCACCACACATGTCCATTCCAGGCTTCATGGTGAGCAGGCAAGATTAGAGAAAAGTCTGGCTATGTCCCACTAGCCAGATGAAAAATGGCATTGCTGAGACCTACAGAGGACCCAGTGAATCTTAGCATTATGGGGATATAGCCAGATGCTAATCTTAACTTGTCAAATGTCTTTTAATTTGTATAAAATTTTTATGATTTTATATTCCTATAATGATTTATATTGTTAAATTTATTTTTTAATATAATTGTAATTGGATTTTTAAATAATACTATTTACATTTATAATTTGATGATTTATTATGATGTTTGTTGACTGATGTTTATTTGTGTTTTATTATGTTTTACTTGATGTCTGATCGGTTGATCGTAATAAGTTTATATATATAGCCAGATGCTTTTCCAAGCCTTACCACTCTCTACAAGGCATGGAATAGCCATGAGGGATTTTTTTGGGGGGGGTCTTTAGAAGTTGTACTGTATAGTAAGTCTGATGATTATACTGTATGGTTCAATTTAGCATAGATTCATATCTGAAATTACTAGGCAACATTGAGCCATACAGGATTGCAGCCTAAATAAGGATAGATGAAACAAAACTTTTTAACCACTAGAGAAAAGAACTTTGTGATGAAGTATTACTTGGTGAAGATACATGGGATCCAGTGGCACACAGTCTGAAACATTATGTAAATGCTTCTAGTGGTGGAAGCTATTTATGGCTTGCGCTATGTCTTATGTTGATCTACCTAATTCTCTGTGGGTGTTGAGGTACACAAATGGATAGATGGATGGATGGAGGAGAGTAGAGAGAAAAAGCCAGGAATGCTGGGAGAATGAGAGAGAGATTAGAAAACCAAAGCAGGAATAATAGTTATCAAAAGAGGAAGAGACCATAAATATAATAACCATTATTCATCTCCTGGTTCTCTAATCTCTCTCTCATTCTCCCTTCTCCCTTCATCTCTGGCTCTTCTTCTCCACTCTCCTCCATGCATCTTATCACTCATGAACATCAACACTGACAGAGCATGAGATCTATTATTTAAGTTGCCATTCCCATTCCTTAAAAGTTAATTTATCTTTTTCTCAGCTGTTACACCTCAAGAGAAATTACACCTACCATGCAATGTGATAAGACCATGGTCAGTTTTTAAGAAATGCAATCCCCCCCTCCCCAATACCTTGTTAACTAGGGGTTATCCTAAGAAAATATTAGCACAATCACTGGTTAGAACTTGCGAGTTACTTAGAAAGAAATTATTCCAGCCAAAAACGAAGTCCACATAGATTCGTATCACCTGGTCAATCACAGCTAATCTTCTTATGCAACAAATTAAAAGCATGACAGAACAACATAACAAAGCACAAGCCATCAATGACTTCCTCAACCATTTAGTGTGACCAATGCCTTCTAGAAGGATAAAAATTGTCACAGTTACACCACAAAAGGAGTGAAGTTATTCCTCAGCATGTTATAATTATAGTGTAACAATATTTTATCCCGATACTGGACAAAGGAAAAAAATAAAATAATTTGTTGTTTGAAGTGTTTTACTTCCAAGGCCAAATGTGAGCTGACCATTGGAAATAAATCCAGAAATAAGGGCTGAAGTATCATAAAGCTGTCTGATTTTGAAGTCTATTAATCAAAATTTTTAGGACCAGAATAGGAAGCATTCTGGCCTAGATACAGCCCTCTGAGAAATCTTTTTTAGTGCATGAAAATCTATTACTATCTCTTTGAATACCAAAGGATTGCCTGTCTATAGTAATTGGAAGCTAGCAACGGTAAAGAATAGTTTTTACAGATCTAAATATCTGGAAACAATTTTTTTTTTTTGACAGGCTCCTAATCTTTCACAGCTCTAGAAAGGCAAGGCAGTACAGTTCTCTGTATGCCATATCTATTGAATTTGGCTAATACAGTTGGATGGGAACATAGCTTTCATACTAACTGACTTGAATTATAGACCATCTTTTCATGAAAAAAGATTATCAAGGCAGTTAAGAATAATAAAATGCACATTAAAAGAACAATTAAAAACACGGCAATTGTGTTGCACACTCAACTTGCTGAAGACCTACTTTCAGCCTCAGGAAGGCTACAGGACAGATGCCTGCCTGAATTTTAAGGGTGCGTGTGTGTGTTTTACCTGCCTCTGAAGGGAGCAAACCTAGCCTCCCTTGGCACTTATTCAAAGAAGTTCCAGATTCATGTATCAGCAACTAAGAAGGCCTTTTCTCTCAACCTTGCCAGTCTCACATCTCCATTAGAATTTCATCCAGGTTGTTTTCATTCAAGTTGTTTTGGATAAGAACTTGTCCAAAACTACAAATAGCTGCATAAACAGAAAGAAAATCTTTCAGATTTTTTTTTAATTACTGTAAGAGAAAGCAAAATTGAGTCATCTACCACTTATCAGGTTTTACTTGTTAAACCCAACTTTTTCTTGCTAACTAGATAAATCAAGAAGCACCAGCAAAACTTTGGAAGGACACCAAAATGCCAGCATTGGCAGATGCTATTGCAGGCCTCTGGCAGAAAGACTGAGGTGTGTGGAAATGATAGCATTATTTTCAGATAAATTTGACAGTGCTTCATTTCAAAAAAGATGCAGTTGCCTCACAGCCTAGATAATTTTGATGCTTGTGACATGTTTATCTGATGGCCATTTCCGCTGTCACCCATTTGTGAGGTGGGTAATAAACATCATTCTATAAAATCCTTCTGATCAGATACCAAGTAAAGTTTAATATGGACAATATGATGCTGAAAGCAAGAGCATTTTGTTTTATTACATTAAAATAAACAAAACAGAGTATTATTTATTTGCTCATACTATTTTCAGTGATGATTAAGACAGTGACAGCAGTGGTATTTTGGGGGTTGTGCAAAATCCAAGAAGTGTTGTAGAAATCACATTATTAAATCCACAAAGCCACATCAGTTTCCCAGACTAGCAGAGGTCATCTGTTTGTAAAAAGTGGGAAATCATTTATGATAACTTCTAGTCCACAATTCTGTCTAACAGCTGCTACACTATACAAGCACTCGACCTATCCATAAAGAGACCAGGAAAGTGTATTTAAGATTTCGTGACTTAGTGTATTAAAATCCTATTATCTGCTGCAGGAATCAGAGTGGAGCTTAAATGAAAACAGCTCTGGGAGTGTGAAGCACTCGTTAATCCCTGCAGGTGGTTGGCAATGTTGACATTGAGTGATACATCAATATTGATACTGGTATATCAATATTATTAACTTCTTTAATAATCAAGGTGCAAAAAGAGAGCTAAACTATACTCTTTCAGAATTTGTAGATGCATTACTGCCCTCAAACCTAGCACATAGCATCTGTGTGTAGAAACAGACAGTCCTATATGTTACATTCTTATTCACAATTCTTTCTAATAGCCACTACGCTGTACTAGGACGCAACCCAAACTTGCTAGTCATGAGGAGGCACAAAAGAGCTATACAAGGAGAACTATGCCTGACCTCTGCCTATATCTTCCACTTGTTTCTATGATTTTATAAGACTACAATCCAATTCTGGGATATAAAATTTATCTTTCATGTGTTAGGGATATTGTTGTTGCTTCTGCTACTGAAATGGAATGTGTTATGAAGGATATTGAGTTCTCTACAACCAATACCAAAGTTTTCCTCTGCCAACATTATCATCAAGTTGTAGAATACAGCATTCTACTTGACTACTTTGGGCATCATATAAACTAGAATCTGTTCTCCTTTAGGGCACAAACTAGATGTTTTGAAAATAAGTATATGTATTTGAGCACAGCCATAAATTTATGTCTGAATATCAAATCAAGCAATGCCAATGTACATTTAATCTATATGGTATAGCGGTTACAATGTTGGACTGAGATTTAGGATATCCAAATTCAAGCCCTCATTAAGTCACAAAACATGACAGTCCTCACCCACAGCTTATCCTCACAGCTCTGTGAATCATGGACTCAGGGGCATCCATTGAGTTTTGTGCACACTTTGGAAAGCTGGGTTTAAATGCCACTAATCAATAAGAGAATGTGGCTTCATTTTCACATGGCATGAAGCACTGTGAAGGAGAAGCCATCTTTACTGGCCTGCAATGGAAAGAGTGGTTGCAATATCAGACACAATGGTATCATGACATCAAGTGTGGAGAAGGTGGAACCATGGGAGCTTTAACCTTCTCCATACCCTCTGAACCCTCTTAATGGCAGAAAACTGAAGTGAGCAACTTTGCTGAACTTTGCTTCATGGAATTTGTTGGATCAGTATATTTTATAGGGTGGTAGTGTATATCATTACTGTCCTTGGTTTGTTGGCAGTAGGGGCTTGATTGAGCAGCATCAGAACAAGTTTTGGGCCTTGCTGCTGCACAATCCAGAGCTGCATAGTTTGTGGTTTTAATATGATTTCTTGATCAGCGTGCCAGGCACAGGCCTGCCATTATGCAACTAGCTTGGGTTGAACAACACTGCAACAATTGCACGGCTCAGAGAGTCCTTTGTTGGCATGGTTTCTATACAGACCATGGTTTCTATACAGACCACCCAAAAAGGGTGGATCAGAGCCAAACCAGAGCTGCTTGCCCTGGAGCTGCAGCAACCGGATGTGCGGTTTCAAAGTGGCTTCTTTAAAGGAGTGGTTTTTAACTGCTCCTTTTCAGGGCAGCTTTTCCCGGTTGGAATGGCCTGGTGGCAGCTTTCAAGTGGCTTTGGGGCATGTGTCATGTGATCGCCATGCCCCCAACCCACCTGGAACCAGGCTTTTTTCACCCATCTGTTTCAGGCCTATGTCTCAGGACTTGGGTCTGCCTTCCAACAGAGGCTGGACAGGGGGGAAACAGCTCTTGGGCTGCTCTTGGGACTCAGGTGGTTTGCCCAGGAAAGGAGGTAATACCTCCCTCTGCTGATCTCACACTAAGCAGCTCACCCCTCTTGTACCTTTCCAAATTCAACACAGTTTGAATAAGTATTAGCTTAAATAAAGTCACCCTTATTTAACCAATTTCTGTGCCTGGTCTTCTTATCCCACAGTGGATCACCAAGGGAGTCATTTTAGGAGTAGTGATGACAAAAAATAACAAAAAATAATAACACTGGACAAACTATTCCCTCTTGAATCTTAAGTAATTAATATTTGTTATTTTTCCCCTTTTTGGCCAAAGTAGGCATTTACAATGGTCTTCTCTCCTCACCAAGCATGCTAAAAAGGCAGGAATAGAGAGACATATAAGGACGTGCCTTTAATTAATTTGCAAAGCATTGTAAAGGTCACTGGTGTGCACTGAAGCGCCATCTTTTTGAAAGAATGACTAAAAGGATTCAGAACCTAGTTTCTATAATGAGGATCATAATAAAAAGAGAAAATGTCACATGAATCATTTGCTGTGCCAGTGACCAGGAACTGTTACCCCAGTCCATTATTGTTACAATCCTCACTATGCCTGTGTGTGAGTGTATAGCAACTTTTCCATGATCTGAATATTACTTTGCCTAGGAGCTGTTCTCCGGGATCTTAATGTCAATCACTACCTGATTCTTCCTTTATGCCAGAGATTTAACTGGGAGTTTTCTGAAAGCAAACCATCTGCTCTCCTACAGAGCTTTTTTTTTTTTTGGTCTGCCCATCCTCTAACTTTCCAAGCATGACACAAAATATACGTAGAGACAAAAAAGTAAGCAATGACATCTTAAAGACCAGCAAGTAGGAGGTAAAGCATGTATGTATGTATGTACGTATGTATTTAATATCCCACCATTACCCAACATTGGGCAACTTAAAACAAATTTAAAACAAGATACAACTGAAACACTAAGACACTAATTTTAAATGGTATAAAACATTCTGAAAACATAACAAATTGATGTATTGTTGATCATTTATACACATGAACGTTGCACCATACATGTGGTTGTTTTGACCATGGATACCATGAACTACTAAAAAGACAAATAAATGGGTTCTACAGCAAATGAGGCTTGAATTCTCATTAGTAGCCAAGATTATTAAACTGATGTTGTCATACTTGGGCCTCAAAACATGACTTATTAGAAAAAATAATAACGCTTGGTAAGGTGGAAGGCAGTAGGAAAAGAAGAAGACTTCATTTCGGGTGAATAAACCCAATGACGCCAGGGCTCTGAGTATGTGAGACTGAAGCAGAGCTGTTGATGACCAGGATACTTGGAGCTCTCTCATTCATAGGGTTACCAAAATTCAAAGTTGATAAAAACAGCAAATAACAACAAATTGAGTTCTGCAATGTAATTTTTCCACATGCAGTAGTGCTTTCTTTAATGGTGCATAACTACTTGCCAGTGCCTTCACCACACCACATGATTCATTGGGACTACATAAACAGCAAACCCACTTGCAGATACTCAGTTGGTGGCACAATGTTGGTATTCAGCAGAAGGGTAGAACAGTGCAACCAGTTAACTACATGAGTGTACACTGATGCCACCCAAGCACAACATAGAATTTTGGCTAACTATAAAGATAACAATATAATATGCACTCCCCATTGAAATACCTTTCTGCACTGCCTTAGGAGTGAGCCCACATAAATGTACTAGAAATCATGATTCTGCCCTAGGAATACATGCACAGAGACAGTTCATCTCCCTAGAGCAACAACTGAGAGCAATTTGCCCATTGTCTTTTTTTCCCACGTGAGGAGAGACAAATCCTTGGTCTACACTGTCCTCATATTGAAAGCTGTTTTCTTCACTTGCAGGAAAACATTGATTTTTCCCCCTTTAAAGCTGGAAGTCTCCCCCTGAAAACAGGATGAATAATCAAAGCAAATGAACCTTACACTTGGATAACTAATCAACCCTGCCGACTGTCTGATCGCTTGAAGCCAAGAGCTCTTTCATGTTTTGTGTAATAATTAGAATTGAATTCCCACCCCCAACACACACATGTGAAGTACAGCCTACTCAGGGCCCAATTTAGAAAACATTTAAACACTACAGTCTCAGAGACTCTGACAAGCAAAGAAGGTAACTGGACTAGAGTCTCAGAAGTATTCAGATGAAAAAGTGTCTCCATGTAACTGAAGTTTAACCTTTTAAATTAATCAAAGTCAGAGAGAATCAAGGGATGTTTCTTAAACACTCACCATGTTCCACAGAGAGCCCATCTGTTTGAGCTGGGAAAGATTAAAAACAAATCCAGGAGCTCAGCTGCACCTGTTTCTATTGTAATAGGTTGTGGAATAATGGAAAGGTTTGGGCATTTGGCAAAAAAGAAGGGAAAAATCAGTTTGATTTTTTTATGAAAAGTAGGCACTGTGCTTTTTATCCTGCAATGTACTTGCCAGCTATCAACTAATTGGTTTCATGCTGTCTAGGGCTGGGTGGGTATTATCACCGTAGTATAAATAATAACTTTAACATGATTTCCACTTTATCAGGTTGTAATTTGGTTCTCATTCAGTCTCTTTCTCAATCCCCCTGCTTAGAGGTGTGTTTTTGTGTGCACAAACGATTGCTTTGCCAGCCGGACAAATGAGACAATCCACCACCACTGCTAGACAGGTCAGGAAGCTGTGCTTTATTTTCAAAGTTTTAAAGCTTCCTTCGTTTCTTCCTTCTCTTTTTATTTGTTTATTTATGACTATAAGAAAAATCATACCTGGATTACACTAAAGATTTATTTAACCCAGCATTCTATTCCCAGGGTAGCCAGCCAGATGCGTCTGGGAAATACACAAGGAGGTCATGAGGGCAATGGCACTTTCCTGCTCATGTTTCCTAGCAACAGTCTACACCAGTGATTTTCAAACTCTGGCCTTCCAAGTATTTTGGACTTCAACTCCCAAAATCCAAGACCACTAACCAAGTTGACTATGGCTCCTAGGAGCTGAACTCCAAAACCCCCTGGAAGACCAGAGTTTGGAAATCACTGGTCTACACAATGAAAATTCTCATGGTAGAATGCAAGTAGTATACGATTCAGTCATATGTGACTCAAATGTTTTACTCTTTTGTTGAAAGGGGAAGCCATAAAGTCCTCAAACTCTGAAGGTATCACACTTTTTACTGTAGTACTGTGAAGGATGTGCATTATCAGTTGTGTGGATGTCCTCTTTGAATAACTTCACTTGGCAGATGGTGGGCAGATGGGCATTACTGCTAACAGATTTCTTTGGTTTTAGGTACATATAGAGTTTGCCTAATCTCACTGGCATTTTATATTTTAAATAACTTTTTAAGACTAGAATTGACTTTTGAAACTGATATTTTATTTCCACTTCTTCCTTCCCACTCCAGAAAGTGATGGGCATTTAAACAGTTAAAGGTCCTTTGGAGGAAACATACCAATGTTCCTTCAATCTCTTGTACTGGCAGGGAAGACTTTGGAGCCCTCCTAGAAGCATCTCCTCTCACCAACTGCCTGGAACAGGGAAGACTTAATTACATGAAAAGCCTGCCTTGGTTCTTTCAAATTTGGGGGGTGGGGTGGGGAGGGGAGTAGAGATGACTTAAGCTCCTGTTTCAGGAAACTCTGAAGTATTCAGTAACTAAAGGGATCCAAAAAGTAGGTGTAGTACAATGCTAACCTGTAGAGAGGGGAGGAGAAGGAATACATGACAATGGAAGCAGGAGTGTGTTTGTCTGCATCCTTGATTGACAACCAACAACAATAATAATGATAGTGCTGCATGTGGCTTACCTGTGATTAGGCAGGAATGAGATCAGGAGAAGTGTATACAATAAGAATTTATTCAAAGGTGCAAAAATCTACACCAATTCACATAAAATACACATGTGTAGACCAGCCATGAGACTCAAAGTTGCCCCCCCCCAAAAAAAAAGAAGAATGTAAGCAACTGCAAATTTAAAAACATGCAAAGATATCGATGAGAACAAATAAGTTATTTTGAAATGCAATTAAGGCATCAATAGAATTGAAACAAATGCATCTGGGGAAGTAAACTGAAATCTATGAAAGCTCATGCTGCCAATTTCTTTCTTTCAGTTAGTCTCAAAGGTGCTACAAGATCTTTCCATGTACTAATTCAAAAATATGTTAAACAACAGACAATTTTTAAAAATCAGCAAAACAGTATAACACTAAAAGCCCATTGCAATCAGTTTCAAAAAGTCTGCCAGAATCACATTTTCATTTGCTGGTGCAAGGACAGCAAGAAGGCAGGCTTTTAATATAATTAAGCCTTCCTAGGAAGAGAGTTTCAAAGCCTGGGAGCAGTCACTAAGAAGACCATCTTCCTTGATCCCACCAAAGGTGACGTGGGGCTGAGGGAAAAGGTCTCCCACAAAAATATTAGAGACCAGGCAAGCATATTTAGGATAATAAAGTTTACTTCATTCCATGTTTGTTTGTTTTCAAGTTCAAAAATTGTGGATTTGAAAAGTATTTATGAAAAATGGACCAAATGTAATTGTCACCCATCTGCATTGGCCAAATCCAGTAGCCACAACCATTAACAGCATGCAGAGGACTAGATTGTGCCCACCTATCCTGTCCATTTGGCAAGGGGCCCTTTCACAACACAAAAACAAAACAAACAAGCTTCATTTATATACTGCTTCATACTGCCAAGCAGTATTTAAGTGGTTTACAACTATAAGCTAGTTTGCCCCCAACAATCTGGGTACTCCTTTTAGCGACCTCAGAAGGATGCAAGCCTGAGCCGAGCTTGAGCCCTTTTTCTGGTCTTGAACTCGCAACCTTATGGTTTTGAGTGAGTGGCTGCAATATAGGCATTTAATCACTGTGCACCACCAGGGCTCCTAACACACAGTTATGGTGTGATGATTCCACTTTAACTATCCTATGGAATCCTGGGGGTTGAGGCTTGGTGAAGAACTATCATTTTCCAGCTGAGAATTCTAGTATCACTCTCTAAAATGTAGATCCCACAATACCATTGGACAGCATCATGGCTCTCCCACTGTCCCAATTTGGCAAGATAACCCTGATTAATTCTCTGCCATTCCACTTTCTCAGCCTGTCCTCCAGTTGCTATCTCTTCCTCCCACTTTTCCCCTTTGTCATAGTTTACTGCAATCACTGAATTCAGTGTGCAATAGTAATTTGTATTTAGTTAACTCAGCCGGTGGGGGCCTTCCCAGTAGGCTCAAGCAAATGCAACTGCTGCTGTCCTAGTTTGTTCATCTTCGTTAATAACTTTAACCATCTTGACCACACTCAAGTATCTCCAGTAATTAACACTGAAGTCTGTTTTTTCTTCTGATCAGTGCCTGACACTGCAAAAGAGATACCAGCGAGAGGCTGAGAAGCACCAAAAAGGAGCTTCTCAGTGCTTAGGATTCAGCCTCACTCCAAAGTCTGGGACATCTCATAGCCACTCCTTAGAGCAACCTTCCTCAGCCTGGTGTTGGGGGAATAATGGGTGCTGTAATCCACAGATTTGGTAAGCAACTGATTGAAGAACTCTGTCTTAGAAACGAATCCACACCCACAAAAAGAACCATGAAGGGATTTCCATGGCCTGTTGAAAATAAATATACTCCTTATGCCCAGAACTACCTCTTCCATCAAAGTGAATGGCAAAAATTTCCAAGAAGGGAAATAAAATCCTCTATCATGCCTTGACCATTGGACATAATAGCAATAAAATGAGATGATTCTCTCTCCCACCTTTTTAATGCCATTTCAAAACCTCATCCAATTAGATCCCTTTTCAATATGCAGCTCTTGTCTTCCATTCCTTCCCTCTGCCCCACATACTTAAGTCTCATTCAGCTGATTATTGAAATGGCCAATTCCATTTGATGCCCTGGGCAAAAAGTACAGCTGTTTATCTCTTACATGAACAGCTGTAGAGTAGATAAAAACTGCTATGAAGTGCAACCAAGGGGATTTTAATACAAGACATGAAACTGCATGTTGAAGACAGGGAGTCAGATTGCCTGCTAGATCACTAAGAGAGGTCAACTGGGCCCAATTTTATAACAGCATAGAACAGAAGCCCCAAAGCCTACAAATCCAATAGGTTTGAAATTGATCTCATTTTGCCAAGACACTCCTGCTCCTCTTCTATTTAATTAAACCTTTACTAGGAAGAATTTAGGAGCCAGTGAGACATAAGAGATTATCGCACTGCGTTCTGAGAACGTTCCGTATCATCACGTGATGAGAACGTTCCTGGAACGGATATTACCGCATTAGTAATCAAAACGTGATCAGAACGTGATCAGAACGGCAGTTTACAGCACTGTGATTCCTTTTTCTTGAAACCGTTCTCAGAACGGTTTGCTGTATTACGTTTTGTGGGCTGTGTTCTGATGACGTCGCCACTCAGTGGTTGGACGGCTTGGGAGAGGCGCTGCTCCCAGGAAAGAGGGAAAAGGGAGGCTTGGCTTACTGAAATCCCTCACCTCCCTTCCCCATAGGAATCAATCCAAAAACGGAGGTTAAAAAAGAGCAGTGAGCCCTATGGGTCTTCCTCTGGGGAGGCAGAGGATGCTTGGCTATGGGGATGTCCTGCCATCTCTCTCTCTTACCTCTTTCCCCATAGGAATCAATCCAAAAACGGAGTTTAAAATCTCTCCCAGATGCAGACCCAAAGGGCTCTCCTCTGCTCCTTTTAAACTCAGTTTTTGGATTGATTTCTATGGGGAAGGGAGGTGGGGGATTTCAGTAAGCCTAGGGACTCTGGCCGGGAGAGTGCTTCTCAGCCTCACTGAGAAGTCTTCCCTCCGAAGATTCCCTTGGGAGGGAAGGAAGGCAAGAGCCCCCCCCCCCCATCTTGTCTTCCCTCCGAAGGGAGTCCGAGGATTCTCTTGGGAGGGAAAGAAGGCAAGCCCCTATAAAACGTTGAGGCTTCATATGCTGGCATATGTTTGAAGAAAATAGGATAAAACCTATGTAACTTGATGGCCCAAGGGCAGAGTCCCCTCCTTGGCAGCCTGGGCTTTAAGGGAGCTCCACGGAGGTCTCTTCAAGCGGAGGGAAAGGGAGGGGACTGGACCAAGGGCAGAGCCCTGGCAGCCATTGCAGCTCTTTAAACCGGTTAGAAAAGAAGAGTCCTCTGCTGTCATCCCATTTCCCCTTTTTGGCACCGTGACACCCTTTTGCTCCTGTGTGTGTGCATGTAATGTGTGCCTTCAGGTTGTGAGCTTCCCTCCCCGCTTTAACTCTTGTCTGGCTCTTTGCTATGGAATTCTGGGAGTTGTTTGCTTGCTTTTGTGTGGTGCTCCAAACAGAGGAGCTTTTGTGGGTTCCCTCCTGGATTGAAGGAGGAGAAGGTCCTGGGCATCCCTGCCTCCTGCATTGTGACAGCACAGGAGCCCCACTGGACATGACACTAGAGGCCCCCCCCCAGAAGCAGCCAGACCCTCTCCCTCTTGCTCTGGTCTCCTCTTTCCCTCTCTCTTTCTCTCTCTTTCCCTGCTTTCCTCTTCTCTTCCTTGTCCCACCTTTCCTCCCTTTTTCCTTCCTTCCCTCCCTCCTTCTTCCCCCCCTCCCTCTCTCTCTCTCTCTCTCTCTCACACACACACACACACACACACACCTTCCCTCACTGCAGTCGCTCGCCTGCCTGCCTCCCTGTCTCCCTGCCTCCCTGCCTGTCATTCGTTCAGCCAATCAGGAGACGGAGGAATGAGAGAACGGATTTGAGAACGGATAAGAATACCGCACACAGTTCTGTTGGAACGTTTTCATCACGTTTCAGCTCGCTGGGAACACATTCAAATCTGGACCCTCCTGGAACACATTTGGAACACATTTAATCGTTCTGAGAACCCGATTGGAACACATACGTGCGGTATACTCAAATGTGTTCCGTTCTCATCACGTGATGAGAACGTTCTCAGAACCCAGTGCGATAATCTCCATAGTGATTGGACTAGGACTCTGGAGGCCAAAGTTTGATTCCCCCTTGGTCTTGGAAACCCACTGGGTGACCTTGAGCAAGTAACACACACATACGTAGGTGCAATATACGTGGTTTTCAGCATACGCTGAAAGCAGTGCCAGAAAAAGCCATGGTGCCCCCCAGAAGACGTAATGGGGCTCCAGTATATGCAAGATTTCCCTTATGCAGGGGAGTCTGGAATGGATCTCCGTGTACAGGGAAGGGCCCACTATACTCTCCACCTCAGAAAAGCATGCAATAGGTTTGCTTTTCGAGATCCATAACATTTGAAAGGCAACAAGTTGTCCATCTGAGAAAGATATTTGATTCAACCTAGCACAGTTTATCTTATGTTCTTATTTGCCTACCCAAAGACCAGGGAATCTCATTCAACTTGAGGGCCAAATTCAATTTCAAAGACATTTTTGGGGGCTGTATTCCAATGGGGTGGGAGCAGGACCAAAGTCATAAGAATGGGGGGGGGTTGCTGTTGTATGCCTTCAAGTTGTTTCTAACATGTGACAACCATAAGATGATGTTATTGTGGGGTTTTCTTGGCAAGATTTGTTTAGAGGAGATTTGTCATTGCCTTCCCCGAGGCTGAGAGCATGTGACTTGTCCAAAATGGGTTTCATGGATGAGTGGGAATTGAGTCCTGGTCTCTAGAGTCATGGTTCAACATTCAAACCACTATCCCATGCTGGTTCCTGGGAGAAAATGTTACCAGTGTATTTTAGCTTAAAGCTCTTGCTGTCAATAACTGGGCTTTAGGAGAGACGTTTTGGACATTCAAAGTGGAGAAAATGTACAAAAGTTAGAAAAATATCAAATGATGGTGTGATGACAAACTGGGCATAACCATTTCAGGAAACCTGGATTAATAGTTTAGGATCCCAACAAGGTTGGATCAGATCCCAGGGCTTGTATTTCCACACCCCTGCCCTACGCTAAAATTCAGTTTCTGTGTTTTAAGGCATTTTGCCATTCGATGCTTGCAAATAAACCTGCACTGGCAAGTACTTATATATTTCCAAGAAAGTTGCCAAGAAATTAAAGCTTTCTGTTAAGTGTTCTCCATTCACAAACCTTTTTTTTTTTTCAGGTGACAAATCTTAGGAGTTTTTCACATAGCTAAAATGTGACTTACCTTGGCTGGTTAGAATTCTTTTCCAGGATGCAGCTGGTTATTATCGCTTATATTTTGCTGCTGATGCCACCTCCCGCCTAAAACCTGTCTAGAAGCCATGCTCAACTGGCCGATTGGCAAACTTGGGAGCTTCCCGTCTTTGCAAATCAGTCAGCTAAGCTCGGATTCTAGCCAGGTTTTTTTTTAGGGGGGGGAGGGGGTTAGGTAGGAGGCGGCATCAGCAGCAAAATGCAAGCGATAATATCCAGCTGTATCTCGGAAGAGGATTCAAACCAGGAAAGGTAAGTTACATTTTTTTAGCTATGCAAAAAACTCCTTAGATTATTTAAAGTGGAAATTAACCTTGATAGGTTGTTTGTAGAGTGCTCACTCACATCCTGCCAAATCCAGTCCTTTTGTTCCACAGCTCAGCAACTGTACTTCCAGTCTTTCTATTTTGTCATTGTTCCTATAAACCCGAGATATCTTAAACATTTTTCATACTTTAGGATCCAGCCACCTGTTCATTCAACCTGCTTAGTCACTGAGGCACAAACACTATTCAGTCCTTCTCCATGCTTCAACAAGGTAGGACTACTGCTTTTTTTTTCCCCTTTGAAAATACACAAATTTTTAAATCTGGGAAGAAAAACAAAATCTAATCAATTCTCATCTCTGAAAAATGAAAGGCTTCTTTCAAACATTGAATGCCTGGATAGTACAGAACTGAGCCCCTGAATGACTCCATTGACCATAAATGCAATATACAAATCAATTGTCTCCATGTCTCCAAGGTAGCAAAGAGAAAAAAAAATCACTCTTGCTTTATTTTCAACAAAAGGGAAAACAGGCAACACAATATGTCTAGTAGTTGCTTCTGTCTCTAAAGAGTGTCTGATTCAAGATGAAGAGAAATTATCTTTTATAAACCACAGTTTATAAGTGCTATATCAATGTGAGGGAGCATGTTTTTATGGACATAAATTGTGTGCTTCTCTTTGTGTTTCTGTGAGAGAGATCTGGCACCTTGTTACACAAATATATGCAACAGTTATATTATGTAACATTGTTTAAAATAATGCAAGTTTAGGAGAAAAGGGGACATGACCCTCTTGCCAAAGCAATAGGGAAGACTCTCCTTTGAGCAGATTCAGTACTGCAGCATTGACTAGTTCAGGGGTAGGCAACCTTTTTGAGCCAGGGGCCGGGTTGCTGTCCCTCAGACAACTGGGGGGCCGAAGCCAAAAAATAAATAATTAAACAATTTTTAAAAAAATTAAATATATAAATAAACGAGGACAAATGTAGGACAAACTTTTCAAATGGAAGACACTTTTTAAAAAAAAATGGAGGACACACGAAAAAATTTGCTGATTTTTTAAAAAATGTTAATATAAATGCATGTTTCTGAGGCTTCTATAGACAATTGCCCCCCAAAGGCCCCGGTGGCAATCAGTGGCAGGACCAGGCTGGGGCCGGTCCCAAGGCCTTGCTGGGCCGCATCCGGCCCGCGGGCCGCAGGTTGCCTACCCCTGGACTAGTTGAATACATCAGAAAAGGTGCACCTGAATAGTTGGTTTGTTCTTCAGCTTTTGCAGCAGCTAGTCCATATACTGTATTAGCAGTGTTCATCCCAGACTGAAAAATTAATTAGCGGGCATGGTTATAAACCAAACCAAACTTGTGAATGCAAATGTTCTCTGGCGCTCTATCATGGGCTAAACATTCTTCCTTTCCCTCATTCACGGTTTTTGTTCCAGTACACAGCACAAGAGTGCAAGGGAAGTTAAGCTTTCATGGAACATTTGCCAGGGGTGGGTCTTGATTCAAATAGGCAGTGGAGGTGTCTCGCCCTGAAATGCTTGCAAGAAGGACAGGATCTGTCTTCACTCACAAGCTGCTGGTAGCATTTACCAGCTGTTACTTTGAAAAAGTAGGGGGGTAGGGGGGCAGAATTTTTCCCAGTTACTTTCAGCTGCTATATCAATTATTGCCTGAAGTTATACCAAATATCAGTGTTGAGCCACTGAGCAGAACTTTAAGAGCACTGAGTAGACTGTTTGGACAGCTTAAAGCTTCTCATTCCTTTTTATAGCTGAGAGCTGAAAGGACTGTACTCCAAATGAAGCCAACTGAGAAATGAGAGGAAGGTATCAGTATGCCTGGGGAAAAGAAGAGAGACAGCCTAACCCTTCTCTCTCCCCAGCAGTGGGGGCTGAACAAATATCATGATTATAAATTAGAAAAGGAGAATGGAAAGCCAGTATAGAGGATGAACAGAAAATGAGGAGAACAGTATGGTATGTGAATTTTGTCCAAATGCATTCAATTTGGTCCAGATACATTCATAAAATAATAATAAATAAAAATTTTATTTCTATACCGCCCTTCTGTATAATCAGGGCGGTGTACAACATTATAAAACATCCATACAACATATACAATTAAAAAAAATTAAAATACAGTAATATGAAACATTAAAACAATCTAACCAGCTTGCCACTGCTGGCAGAGGGGGGAAGAACTAATTGGGGCATATGTCAGGGAATGCTAACCTGAACAGAAAAATTTTAAGCCCCTTTTTAAACTGGGCCAGGGAGGTGGCCGAGCGGAGCTCATTGGGCAGAGAATTCCAGAGGGTCGGGGCCAAGATGGTGAAGGCTCTCCTAGACGTGGAGGCTAGCCTGGCCCCTGGGACCCTCAATAACTGTCCACAATCCTACAGGAGAAGGCAATAGGTTGTACTTTACGACAAAAGAGGTTTTCCAACAAAGCAGGTATCTTATTTTATTTCTGAATTTCTATACTTAATTTTTAATATCTTAATAAAACACCAATATTCCTTGGAGGAGGAGGAAATGCAACAGTAGAAATGGCTACGTGGACTGCAAGTGTGCCATGATAAAAGTTCTACTTTTGTAATAATATGGTCCCATCACTCCCTGCTGAGTGCTGATAGAAAGCAAGCCAAATTGAGAAAATAATCATATTTGCCTTAAGGTCACCATAAATCAGAAAAGATTTGAAGGCATGCTGCAACAACAACAACAAGAAACCTCAAAGCTTGCAAGGTTTTCTCTTTAAATAACTCTAGAGGGGAAATCCAGTCCTCTCCCCACACACAATTCAACCTAATTATTACATAGCTAGTCTAGTGTCTATAGAATGCTAAATTTGAACTAAAAATGCAAAATGGAAAACAGGGATGGGGAGTACTGAGTGTCTTTTTGGAGGAAGGTGTGGTTTGTTGCAGAGGTGTCTAGTGGCTTCTGTATCAGTAGGGAAGTAAATCCTCTCCAAGTTTTCCTCAAAATTTAAAAGAAACTTCCTGTTTGAGAGATATAGTTCAACATGTTGGATAGCTCCTTAAAAGTTTGAACTAAAAGCCAAACACTGCAAACTGCATTCAGAGTACAAAATTACAGTCACCCCTCCTTTTTCACAGGGATCTGTTCCAGACCCACTTGTGAAAATGGAGTTTCACTTATATTCAAGCCCCATTGGCTTGGATATAGGTGCGTGACCACGAGAGCATGCGGACACACACCCCATTGTTTCCCCCTCTGTTCATCCCTCACACATAAGCAAGGGATGTGAGTTTTAAAACTGCAAGAAGAGAGGGAGGACTGTAGTTTGCACTCAGCTCTCTCAGAAACAGAGCCTTGCCCTCCCCAGTAGGTTCATGCCAAAGCAAACTTTTGCAGCTTCTCCTAGCTTTGGAACAGAGTATCCTGTGCTGAGTGACTCCATATTGTTTCTTGAGGCAAACAAAAGAAATAAACATATCTTGTAAAAAAAAACAGAAGAAGGGGAGATCCCTAGCAGTTGAGAGGAGCTTTCCTTAGGAAATTGCAGTTAAATTATAGCACCCTCAGGATTGTGCAGCAATCCTGCTCTCTCAATTTCTCTTTCTCATAGACAAATGGATTGATTCATCATCACTACCTCTAATTTCATTAAAGTAGGAGTCAGTATTTCAGAGGACTGTTCCTGGTTTGAATTTTCCCCCTCCTCTTTTCAGTCCTGATTTTTATTTCTTTTTGAGATTTATACAAATTTATACCTCATATTTTATTTGATACCTCATGTTTTAAGGTTTAGTTTTACTGGCTTTCTTCTTTTGATCCCTTCCTTTTGATTTATTCATGCTCTGTATATGTCCCAGGACTGAACAGTGTGATACAGGGAGCAGAGGACCCCATAACCTGAAGAAGCTGAATATGGGGGATATTTTAATGTTTACCTTGAGGAGGGTTTTGTGTTTTTCTGCACATAAATGTTCCATGTACATTAACAATACAAACATAAAACATAGATACACAAACATAAGTCCCAACAGGTTCAGAGAGACGCACTCCTAGGTAAATGTGTACAGAATTGTAGCCTGTACAAGACTAGACTGGACTTTGGTCTGAAATTGCTTGCCTCTTTTAAAAATTCTTATGAGGATGGCCAGTGACTGAGATTGATAAGCCACAGTTCAACACATCAGGGGACAACAGACTGAGGAAAGCTGGCCTGAAAGAACGTAGTTTGTAGTAGCAGCAGTAGCAGTAGTTGTTGTTGTTGTGTATGTTCAAGTCATTTCCAACTTGTGGCAACCCTACGGGAAATGGGAATCAAACCCTGGTCTCCAGACTCATAGTCTAACACTCAAACCACTACACCACACTATAATTCAGTTGTTGAAAATGGAGATTCTTCTGAAAGTATTTCCTTAGTTTATTGCTCTCCACAAATCTAATTATTTTTCTTTACTTAGCAACAAGAATTTCATGTCAACACAATACTGCCTCCATAACAAAGACAAATTCATCCTCCACTGAGTATTCCACAATGTGTATATAAAGTACAACAGAGCTTTCAAAGCACTCACTTTCTAAGCTCATTCATATTCCATTCCTCCATTTCCAGTTATTATTGCTACATATCTTGACTGAATATAACTAATCGTTCAGAATTCTAGATTATTTTTTCCCATTTCCATTTCCTTAGAGGCAGGAAAGCACTTCAAAGAAAAACATTATTAAAAAAATACAAAATACAAAATAAATCTTTAATTCTAACTTCAGACAGATTATTGAAGGGAGAATGATTTCCAAGGCCAATTTTGATTTTCATTGTTCCCCCCGTTGACTTCTGTCAATTGTAAAAGATGGAAAGGGCTTCCTCCAAATGATGCTATTTGGCTGACCCAAATTATTAAAAATGTGTGACATTAAATGCTGTCAAATAATGAGTGGCTTTTTCTTAGGGTTTAAAAAATTATACTAGTATTTCAGCCCTTTGAACAGCCACATGAACAGTCCTGTTGTCAAGATTTTTTTTACATGTACTGCAATGCATCAAGACATTTCATGGCTATGAATAGCTCTTAGTAGAATATTAAAAATAAATTGATGTATGTTCTTGACTTTCTGTACATAAGAAGATTCCTGGGCCACATCCACACTGTTATTCAACATCTTTATCAATGACTTGGATGACAGAACTGGGGGCATACTTATCAAATTTGCAGATGACACCAAATTAGGAGGAGTAGCAAATACCCCTGAGGACAGGATCAAAATTCAAAATGACCTGAATAGACTAGAAAGCTGGGCCAAAGCTAACAAAATGAAATTCAACATGGAAAAATGTAAGGTACGGCACTTAGGGCAGAAAAATGAAATGCACAGATATAGGATGGGGGACACCTGGCTGAATGAAACTACGTGTGAAAGGGATCTAGGAGTCCAAGTAGACCACAAGTTGAACATGAGTCAACAGTGCAATGCAGCAGCTAAAAAGGCCAATGCAATTTTAGGTTGCATCAATAAAAGTATAGTGTCTAGATCAAGGGAAGTAAGAGTGCCACTTTATTCTGCTTTGGTCAGGCCCCACCTGGAATATTGTGTCCAGTTCTGGGCACCACAATTCAAAAAGGACATTGAGAAACTAGAGCATGTCCAAAGAAGGGCGGCTAAAATGGTGAAGGGTCTGAAAACCATGCCTTATGAGAGACAGGGAGCTGGGGATGTTTAGCATGGAGAAGAGAAGGTTAAGAGGTGATGTGATAGCCCTGTTTAAATATTTGAAGGGATGTCAGATTGAGGAGGGAGCGAGGTTGTTTCGCTGCTCCAGAGGACTAGGACCCAGAACACTGGATGCAAGCTCCAGGAACGAGATTCCACCTCAACATTTGGAGGAACTTCCTGACAGTAAGGGCTGTTTGACAGTGAAACAAACTCCCTTGGAGTGTGGTGAAGTCTCCTTCCTTGGAGGTCTTTAAACAGAGGCTGGATGGCCATCTGTCGGGGATGCTTTGATTGAGATTTCCTGCATGGTAGGGGGTTGGACTTGATGGCCCTTGTGGTCTCTTCCAACTCTACGATTCTATGATTAAATGAAATAATCCAGTTTGGCTCTGCTTTAACTGCCATGGCTCCATGCCATGGAAATCTGGGAACTATAGTCTTATTTAGCCGCCTCTTAGAGAGCTCTTGTGCCACAACAGACTACAATTCCTAGATTTCCATAACATGGAGCCATGGCAAGTGGTGCCAAAATGGATTATTTCTGCAGTGTGAATGCAACCCTGGTGTCTCAGGCCAATGGAGCATCTAATCCAGCACATTCTCTCCACTGTGGCCAAGCAGACATCTTTGGGAAATCCACAAATAAGACATATGGCTTGGGTCCAGGCTAAAGGACCATGGAGAACTCTTCCCTCCATGTTCCAACTTGCCATTGCTCAGGCTTCTGAGGGATATGGAAATCAGCTAGACACAGCTCCATTTTGCTTTGCTCCAGTGGCTGGTGGGGCTACCATGGCTGTGGCCTCTGGGGGAGAGAAGAGCAGCAGTATGTGCTGGACTTATTCCCTCCCTCATTGCCATTCCCTTTTCCGTATGTGTCGTGTCTTGTTTGAGACCCAACGTGGTATAGTGATTTGAGCCTTGGATTATCACTCTGGAGACTTCAAATCCCACCACAGCCAGCAAACTCCCCTCTCCCCCAAAACAAATCTTGCTAAGAAAATCCTATGATAGGGTCACCCTAGAATCTCCATAAATTGGAAATGACTTGAAAGCACACAACAACAACCACATGTCTTACTTAAATTGCAAATCTGATGGCAAGGTATTGTCAAATTAATGATTGGTAAGCCATCCAATGATTTGTTTTGGCTCAAGGGAATGGTATAAATACTATAAACAAATAAATATATTTTTTATTGTTTTACCTTTTAACAATAGCAGTTGATGGCTTCCACGTTAGCAGGACCTTTAATCCACTCTGGGTTTTAGGCTAAACTCTAAAGATGCTATCCAAACTACAGAGACATCCCCAAATAGAATCATAGAATCATAGAGTTGGAAGAGACCGCAAGAGCCATCCAATCCAACCCCCTGCCATGCAGGAAATCGTTCAGCACCTTGAAAAATCCATTTAAAGATCACACTAAACACCAGAGTGGATTCACCAGTCCACTGTCAGCTCTACTTTCTACTGCTATCAATAGCTCTCAAATGATTTCAGTCCTGACTAAGGGGTGGTGGTGAGAACCTGCTGGTATTTTTTTTTTAACCAAAATCTTTTGGTGGGTAAATTTTGGTAAATTTTACAGTTTCACAATTCTTGTGAAAAAAAATGAAATGAAATTCTCAGTCATTTCCAACAGTGAGAAAGCATAGAAATATCCACAGCAGTCCCCCATGCCCTTTCAACATGCCAATCATCGTTCATCAAGTGGAAAGTTGTATACTGTAAGTTATAAATATAGACTAGAATTCAGCTGCCAAAGAGTATTGTCAAACTGACAGTTTTTGGAAACCCTAATCTAAACCTTTCCTGATACTCTTGTGTTGTTTTGCTGCATGATAATCTACAGAATGGGATAAACCAAGCTAACGTCAACCCCTCTGCTGCTAAACAACTGCTTTAATGGTATTAAATTCCTCTCACTTCTCTTTTTAAAGCCTCAAATATGCAGAGTGAAGTTGAATGATAAAATTTTAATGCAGCTTCTATTGACAGAAATAAAAAGGTTTGTTGGTTTGGCTGAGACTTCAGTAGAACCACTAAACAAAGATGATGCACAGACCATGCAATGCATAAATGAAATACAATAGCTCCATGAGGGAAAGATGTATATACTACAAATCTGAATCAGTCCTCTACACAAATACATGGTAAAGTGAGAAATCCTAGGGTAGTTGGAGCATGTAAATTTACTTTTTAAAGTATTAATTATCACTATCCCTCAGACCTCAAAGCAGTTATATACTGCTTTTCTTACAATTAAAAATTAACTCATTTTTCCTATGTTCTAAAATAACTAAAAATATATTTAATTACTTTAAAAAAAATCTAAACAGAGTAGGATGAGGATCAGCATAAATCAGAACTTGAACTCTCCACCATTTAATAAGACCATATCCCTATAGCTCTAGGCACAAGATGTTTATTGATTAGCCCTTAGGCCATTTCAAAATAACACAATATAACTCTAAAACAAGTAAAACACATGATAAAATCCTATAGGAATTCTATAGGAATTAGAAAAGAACTAAAATGTAATAACACAGAATCTAAAATGTATATGACAGTACTGTACGGCTGTCATATAAATGTAAAACAATATAAGTACATTAGAAGTACAGTACCTAAAAATGAGACATAGTTATAAAACTGATCACAAAAATCTATACCACAGGTTCAAGATACAAAAATGGGTAAAAACAAACAAACAAACGAATGTATTGCAGCATTAAGATGATAATACATAAAGTAATAAAATTGAACATGAAGCACCCATTGGTACAGATTACACTTGAATAAAATATGAGCTAAATCCTCAGTTTCTCAGTCTGCACAGATACAGATTCGCTCATTGTAGGAATACCATTGAATCTTCCATATCTTACCATGGTGTCAAGCTGGTCAAATCTAGCTGTAGTAAATGCCTCCCTCGGGTACTTTGGCATTTGTATTTTTAGGTAATTTGCTCTTTGAAAAGAATGTTTAAATTGGCTCAGCCATTTTAAATTACCTACATTGCTATGGGAGGCTATATCTTTCTGGGCTTCGATAGCCAAGAGTTGCTTGGTCATTCACTGGGCAGGAATCAGCTCTTTATAAAGTTCATTATTTGCATAAACCAAGCTCTAAGTGTAATTCAAAGTAAAATTGACAGTGTCTTCACAAAAAGGATGATGCCACCCTTTTTGTGTTAACAGTTATAATGAGAAAAACAACTAAGCACCTCAAAGACTAAGAAGTTTTGACACAAGCTTTTGTGGACTTATTGTTTGCCATCAAACTGACCATCGACTCATGGTGACCCTAGGAATGAGAGACCTCCAAGAGATCCCTCTCCAGTGGCAGACCAAAAGGGAGACATTGATGTACAACAAAAGGAAAGAATTGCTCATCTGTGGGGAACAAATTTATCCGCAAACACTCACATCGTGATCTCTCTTCCCTCCCTTTTCTCTTGGAATTTCCTTCAGCAAGACCAAAAAGAAGGGAAGAGTATGTATGTGTGTATGCCCTCAAGTCACCTGTTGACTTAAAGTGCCCCCATGAATTTCATAGAGTTTTCTTAGGCAAGAAGTACTCAGGCACTGGTAAAAAAACAAAACAGATTCACCCTCATTTTCATTCATGTATTTCATTCATGTATTCCAGATTTGGATTCAAGGTGGCCCTGTATCCAATGTGATGAGTTCTCATGATGCATACAGTGAATCCACTTTTTAAGTTGTTAATCTGGTTTAGAACATTATATACTTTGGAGTTTCCAGGAAATTCTGGAGGGAACCCTGGTGTGTTGGACTTGAGGACCCCTGGTTGGGGATGGATCTGGATTGACTCAGCTGTCCATGCATCTACACATCCACCACTATGTCCTCACTGGCCAGTTCCTCTTGGTGCTGTTAACCACACCTAAAACATCACAGGCCAAACTGCTCCCTGCAAGAGCATTTCTGTTGCCATCTCTTCTGTTAAGGTCAGAACGGGGTGCCCCAACAACAGGAGGGGTCATGCTATGCCCATCTTGTTGATCACACAGACATCCCATTCTGACATCAGTGGAAGTGATGTTGATGGTGGTGGCACTGAGGGAGAGGTGGGGACAATGCAGTGTTGCCTGGCATCCCGTCTGCACCAGTTTGAATAAAGTCTTCCAGAGCATGGCTACATAGCCCAAAAACTCTGCAAAAAACTATGGATTCCAGCCATAAAAACCTTCGCCTTTACATCAGATTACCTAATTGTAAACACAAGATGGAAAAGCTGCATTCTCTCTGCAAAGAATAAGACCAAGAAACAAGAACAAGGAGCAGCTGTGGCACCAACTATGAACTACTAATATCAAAAATTAGAGAAAAGGTAAAGAAGAGGACGCCACCCGCCCTTCTACACCTGGGCAGCGGCCCAGGAGGACTGTCTCTCGCCGCCGACGCGGCGCTTTTCAGCGGGGGCGGGGGCGGTGAGAGCGGCCCCATAAAGCCGGCTCCCGGCCACCCCCTGAAGACGCCGCCCGCCCTTCTACACCTGGGCAGCGGCCCAGGAGGACTGTCTCCCGCCGCCGACGCGGCGCTTTTCAGTGGGGGCGGGGCCGGTGAAAGCGGCCCCATAAAGCCGGTTCCCGGCCACCCCCTGAAGACGCCGCCTGCCCCTTTTTCACCTGGGCAGCGGCCCAGGAGGACTTTCTCCCGCTGCCAGAACAGCGCTTCTGCAAGGGCCATTAGAGGGCAGAGGAGACGCACCTGTCGGCCTGCAGACGAAGAATGTTCACTGCGATTTCTCTTCGTCTCTGTCGCTGTACTGTGGGGGAGAGGGGGAGGATATGGGAATGGGAGATGTTTTGGCTGGGGAGGTAGGGGATAGTCCATCTAATGTGAGCGGAGCTCCTATTGAGGTAGTGTGGGGCAGGGGGAGGTATGGCGGTAGGAGTAGGGACTTGCGTTACAGGGGAAGGAGAGATCGATGCTTAATACCTATCTCTCCTTCCTGTCCCTCTCCTAACCAAAGGGACCTGAGGGTCACTCCAACCATACCACAAACCCTGACTCTGCTCCTGTGCAATGCCAGGTCCATCAAGAATAAGTCCCACATTATTTATGATCTAATTGAGGATAACAACTGCGACCTGGCTTGCATTACTGAGACCTGGCTTGGGCCTGGAGGGGAAGCTGTGTGGGCCCAGGCCCTACCATGCCGGTACTCAGTGAAGGACCAACAAGGTTAGGTGGGCGGGGGGGGGGTGTCGCCTTGATCCATAAGAACACCTTGTCTCTTTCCAGGAACCATGTTCGTCAAACTTCCTACATTGAGTGCATTTACCTGACCCTGAAGGCCAGAGACAGTCTAGGGATTCTGTTGGTGTACCGGCCACCTCGTGCGCTAACAGACTCCCTTAACGAACTGACACAGCTGGTCTCGGAGGTTTTGTTGGAGTCCCCCAGGCTTTTAGTCCTGGGGGACTTCAACATTCCCTTCGCGGCCAGCTACGTTCCATCCGGTGCGGTTCATGAATTCATGGATACCATGACTTCCATGGGCCTGTCTCAACTGGTCTCGGGTCCAACGCATTCTGCGGGTAATATGCTCGATATGGTCTTTTGTACGAACATGGAAAATCCGTGGGCGGAAATAACTAATATTTCCCCCCTGTCATGGACGGATCATTTCCTGGTAGAGGCAAAGATCAAGGCTTCTACCCAGATCCCTCCCAGGGGTGGCGGACCTATTCGAATGGTCCACCCTCGAAGGCTGATGGAACCCAATAGGTTCCAGGAAGCCCTAGAGGGGCTTATGGTTGGAAATGACGGCGATTCTGTTGATGCCCTGACCGGTATCTGGGATACCGGTCTATCTAAGGCTATACACAGTATCGCTCCCAAGCGCCCTCTCAGGCCTGCTTCCAAACGAAAGCCCTGGTACACGGAAGACCTCCGGGCGAGGAAGCGG
Organism: Sceloporus undulatus; assembly: GCF_019175285.1. Lineage (NCBI taxonomy): Eukaryota > Metazoa > Chordata > Lepidosauria > Squamata > Phrynosomatidae > Sceloporus > Sceloporus undulatus. The sequence goes on from NC_056525.1 coordinate 226,614,827, forward strand.
GTTCTGCGACGGCTAGAGCACCGCTGGCGGAAACACCAGCGCTTATCCGACAAGACTCTCCTAGACCACCTTTTGGAGGACTATGGAGAGGCGATTCGTGCAGCCAAGAATTCGTTCTATGCTGCACGTGTCGCGTCCGCGGAGTCGCGTCCGGCAGAGTTGTTCAGGGTAGTGAGGGAGCTAACTCAGCTCCCTCCTGCCCTGAACCAGATCCTTGAACCTTCTAAGGCCTGCTGTGACCAATTTAACAACTTCTTCGCGGATAAAATCTCTCGGATAAGCGAAGGTCTTGAGGCCAGCCTTAGAGCAGAACCTAGAGTAGAGGTATCCAGGGCATCCGTGAACTTGGTTAGTCTGGATCAGTTTGAGTCTGTCAGTACCGAGGATGTGGACAAGATCCTTGGAAGTGTTAGGAAGACAACATGCCCTCTCGATTCCTGTCCCTCATGGCTAGCGGCACAGGGGGGCCCGGCTGTAACCTTGTTGTTACAGCGGATTATTAACACCTCATTGAGGGATGGGCAATTTCCAACAAATTTGAAATTGGCCATAGTAAAACCTCTATTAAAAAAGCCCTCCCTCGACCCCCTGTTGCATAATAATTATCGGCCAATCTCGCTATTGCCATTTTTGGGGAAGGTGATCGAGCGGGCAGTTGCAATCCAACTTCAATCGATCTTGGACGAAGCGGAATATCTAGACCCATTTCAAACCGGCTTTCGGGCGGGTTACGGGGTTGAGACTGCTATGGTCGCCTTGGTCGATGATCTCCGTCTGGACACGGACAGGGGAAGCGTGTCCCTGTTAGTGCTCTTGGACATCTCAGCGGCTTTCGATACCATAGACCATGGTATCCTTCTGGGGCGCCTGGCGGAGGTGGGAATCGGGGGCACTGCACTCCAGTGGTTCCGATCCTACCTCTCCGGGAGGTCCCAGATGGTGCAGCTGGGAGACGTGCGCTCCGATGAGAGGGCCTTTACATCTGGGGTCCCTCAAGGAGCCATTCTGTCTCCCATGCTTTTTAACATTTACATGAAACCGCTGGGAGAGATAATCCGGAGACATGGGGCGCGGTGTTATCAGTACGCTGATGACACCCAAATAGTCTTCTCTATGTCTCCGACTGATGCAGTGACCGGGATTGGCGTCTCTCCTCTCGTGGCCTGTCTGGAGTCGGTAATGGGCTGGATGAGGGACAACAGACTCAGCCTGAATCCAGAGAAGACGGAAGTACTGGTGATAGGTTCCCCCGGTCCGGGGCTGGCGGTGGTTCCACCTGTCCTGAACGGAATCACGCTTTCCGTGAAGGACTCTGTACGCAGCTTGGGGGTGCTCCTGGACTCGTCGCTCCACCTTACATCTCAGGTGGATGTGACGGTCAGGAGCACCTGTTATCAGCTTCGGCTGATACGCCAGCTGCGTCCCTACCTCGACCGGGGAGACCTTGAAACTGTTGTACACGCCCTGGTAACCTCTCGTTTGGATTTCTGCAACGCGCTCTACATGGGGCAACCCTTGTACCATACCCGGAAGCTGCAACTTGTGCAGAATATGGCAGCCCGTCTGGTCACTGGCACTGCCAGGGCCAGTCATATAACTCCAGTCCTTAAAGACTTACATTGGCTGCCTATTCGCTTCCGGGCGCAATACAAGGTGTTGGTAATTACCTATAAAGCCCTAAATGGCTTGGGCCCAGGGTACCTGGAGGACCGCCTCTCTCCGTACAATCCGCCCCGCACACTTCGATCTTCAGGGCAGCTATTGTTAAGAGTTCCAGAGGTGAAATATAACTCCACCTCTAGGAGGGCTTTTTCCATCTCAGCCCCCAACCTCTGGAACGCGCTGCCCTTTGAGCTCCGCTCAGCCACCTCCCTACCTCAATTCAGGAAGGGGTTAAAAACCCATTTATTTGTTGTTTTTTTAAATTTTAAATTTTTTTATTTGCAGATAAAAAATACAAATCAAACATTGACGTTACAAAAACAAGGGAAAAAAATCCCACTACAAACATATACATACCTCACATAACCATCTTTAACCAAACTCTCTATCTTGTTACTACCTACTGTATACTTCCTTAGGCTGTAATTCAAAGTTCCTCCTATTGTTTCAATTACTTGTTTACTAACTCTCTTTATAATATTCCAATACAACCATTAGATCTATTAAAAATTAAGTATATCAATGCCTAGAGAATAAACTTTGAATTAAATTTAATCTTCTTACCCCAATGCTATTTAACCCTTTATTGTTCTATTTCATCTTATCTTTATCTCATAGTTCAAATAATCGACATTCCCTTTTCTCTCTTAGTATATAATTCTTCCACGGATTCCAGATCTCATAATATGTTTCCAATGTTTCTTTACTTAATAACACTGTCAATTTTTGCATTTCACAGATTTCCATCACCTTTAGTCTCCAGTCATCTAATGTTGGGCTTTCTTCATTTTTCCAAAGCTTAGCGAAGACCATTCTGGCTGCGACAATGAGAAAAAATAAAAGTTTGTCTTGACTTCTATCCAAATTTAAATTATCTGAAAGGTTTAGAAGATACAGTCTCGGCTCCATCTTTTTTACTGAATCCAATATCTTCCTAACTTCTTTATGTATGTTTTTCCAGTAATATTTTGCTTTAACACAATTCCACCAGCAGTGTAAGTATGTACCAATATGGGTCTTACATTTCCAACAGTTATAATTTTTATTTTTAAACATTTTGGCCAGTTTGAAAGGCGTTAGATGCCATCTGAACATCATTTTATAAACATTTTCTTTTATGAGAACACTTGGTGTATATTTAATTCTTACTTGCCATATTTTTTCCCAGGATTCTAATTGAATTTGTGTATCCAAATCTTTTGCCCATTTTACCATATATTCTTTAACTATTTCTTTTTCCAACTCTAATTTCCTGATTAAGTTATATAATTTTGAAATTTGTTTCTTGGGGTCTTTCATAATTTTTTCTAAATCCAATTCCATAGGGCCAAATCCCTTTTCTTTTAAATCTAGTATAAAACGCTCCTTTAGTTGCTTATATGTAAACCAGTTACATATGAATCCTTCTTTGTTCAGTTCTTCTTGGGATTTTAAGGCTATTCCTCCATCTTTTAATTTCAATAAGTCCTTATACTGTATGTCACCCAATATTCACTCTTCAGAATTTCCCTTTTATATAGTGCTTCATTTGGGGAAGCCTGCATTGGTAAGTGCGTACACCACACCTTTTTATATTTATCCCATGTTTTTAATAAATTTTTCCTAAAAATATGATTGTCAAAATTTTTATCCACTTTCAATTTATCATAAAATAAATAACCATGTAATCCAAATTTTAGTTCAAATTTTTCTAAATTAATAATTCTCTTTTTTTGTAGTTTTACCCAATCTAATAGCCAATCCAAAACACAAGCATTAAGATACCATCTTAGGTTTGGTAGTGCGAGTCCCCCATTTTCCGTAGAATCATACAGAACCTTTAATTTTACTCTTGGCCTTTTATTATTCCAAATGAAATTCGATATGTCTTTTTCCCATTTTTTAAATGTTCTCTCATTAATACTTATAGGAACGTTCTGAAATAAAAATAATAATTTAGGTAGTATATTCATTTTTATTATTGACATCTTCCCAATCCAAGATAAGTTCAAATTCTTCCATTTTTTCAAGTCAGATTTTATCGCTTCCCACAATTTCTCATAGTTGTTTTTAAATATATCAACGTTTTTACTTGATAGGGTAATTCCTAAGTATTTCACTTTTTTCACCAGCTGAAAACCTGATTTTTCCTCCAACTGTCTTTTTTCTCCTTCAGTCATATTTAGAGTAAGAATATTTGTTTTTTCCACATTGATTTTATAACCTGCTACTTTTCCAAATTTTTTAAATATCTTTAACAGAATATCTATACTTTCGATTGGATTTGTAATAGTTAGGACCAAATCGTCGGCGTATGCCCTCAATTTATACTCTTCCCCTCTTAATTTGAAGCCTTCAGTTTTTTCATTTTGCCTAATTTGTATTAATAATACCTCCAATATAATTATGAATAACAACGGTGAGAGAGGGCAGCCCTGTCTCACCCCTCTAAATATTTCACAAGTCTTGGTTCTTTCCCCGTTTATTACAAAGCGTGTGTCTTGTTTTGCATAAATTGCTTCTATTGCTTTTATGAATTTTCCACCAATATCCAATCTTTTTAATAGTCCAATCATAAATTCCCAATTCACGTTATCAAAAGCCTTTTCCGCATCAATAAAATAAAGAGCCAATTTTTTATCAATTCTTTTACTATGTATTTCTATCAAATTTATCAAGTTTCTAATGTTGTCTTTAATCATTCTACCGGGGAGAAAGCCTGATTGGTCAGAGTGTATCCAATTTGTCAAAAAGGTTTTGAGTCTTTCAGCCAATATGGAAACAAACAATTTGTAATCTGAGTTTAATAAAGCAATAGGCCTATAATTTTTGGGGGAAGTTAAATCTTTACCTTCTTTTGGTAATAAAACAGTTGTGGATTGTGACCATGTCTGGGGAATTTTCCCCTTTAATGCTTCATTCATAATCTCTACCAATTGATTTTTAAGACTTTCTTCACACGCTTTGTAATATTCGTTGGTATAACCATCAGGTCCTGGTGTCTTTCCATTTTTACTTCTTTGTATTGCCTGGGATACCTCCCCAACTGTAATTTCTGAATTCAAAATGTCCCTTTGTTCTTCCGTAATTTTTTGAATTTGCAATGAATCCAAGTAATTTGTTATTTTATTTCTTTTCACAATAGGTTTCTTAAATAGTTCTTTATAATATTTGAGAAAGCAATCTTTAATTTGATTTTGATTAACAATAAGTTTTCCATCCTCTTTCAATGCTGTTATACTACGTTTTGCCCTTTCCTTCTTTATTTGATAAGACAACAACCTTCCTGGCTTATTTGCAAACTCAAAAAATTTTTGTTTGGTAAATTTTATTTTTTTTTTCATTTGCTCCACTAATAAATTTGAAATTTGACCTTGTATAAATTTTATCTCTGCTAAGGTTTCCAGATCTTTAGGGTTTTCTTTCAATTTTTTCTCTTTCTTTTTCAACTCTTCGTTAAAATTCTCCAGTTTTTCATTTCTTTTCTTTTTAATCTCAGAGGCTTTCTTAATCACCCATCCCCTTATTACAGCTTTATGGGCATCCCAAACCACTTGTAAATTTGTACCTTTGTCCAAATTCTCATTAATATAATTATCTATTTCTTCTTTTAGATTTTTGATCAACTTCTCTTCTTTTAATATATTATTACTTATTTTCCAATTGAACTCCTTATTCCCTATTTTTAAATCGACTTGCACCGGATTGTGATCAGATAGTATTCTTGGGAGAATTATAGCTTTGTTAATCTTTGAAATCCAATGGGTGGAAACCAGGATCATGTCAATACGTGACCACGATTTGTGGGGATTCGAGTAAAACGTAAAGTCCTTGTTTGTTCTATTTTTACTTCTCCAGGCATCTTCCAAAACTAATAAGTTCATCAATTCAAAAAATTCGTTTGGTAGTTTTCCCTGTTGTTTCTTAGTTTTTAACTCAGAAGATTTATCTATTTTAGGGTCTATTACACCATTCCAATCCCCGAGCAGTATTAATGAATCGAATTCTAACTCAAATATTCTATTCTTCAATTTTTTGTAAAATTTATTTTTATTTTCTAATGGCCCATAAACTCCCGCAATTAATATCCTTTGGCCTTCTAAGTTTAATTCTATAATGACATAGTGTCCTTCTGGGTCGTTATAACATTCCTTTGCTTCATATTTAGCATTTACATAAATAACCACTCCCTTTTTTTTAAATTTTGAGGTCGAAATGAATTCTTGTCCTAATTTAATAAATCTTAAATGTTTTTTATCTTTTTGTTTAATTCTCGTCTCTTGAAGACAGATCACATCTAGCTTTAGTTTCTGAAGATAATGACATATTTTTTTCCTTTTCTGCGGTGTGTTTAAGCCTTGTACATTCCATGATAATGTTTTTAGTTGATTCAACATCTTCAAACTGTATCTTATAAACCAGTCAGAGAAAAAAGTGTGATTATATTCTTTATTTCAAACACTAAGGGTAAAGGGTGGAAAATCTGTTCAATTCACGATTAAAAAACAAAAGAGTAGTACTGGAGAAATATAGACGGTGTCAGCAACAAGTTTCCTTGTCAAAATATTCCTTCAGTTTCTACTCTCTTCTCCTCTCTTCTAATCCTTTCTTCTTCTGTGAAGACTTCTTGTATGTCAATGTTTGAGCTTGCCAAATTTCCCAAATCTAAATCTTCTTGATCATCTTCTTCCTCGGAGACTTGCACCTCTTCATCGTTTTCCTTATGTTCCAGAGCAGTCTGCAAAACTGTTAACTTCTTTCCCACTTTCTTTATGTTCTTTTGTGCTTTTCTCCTTTTTCTTTAGTTCTTTCTGTCGCTTTCCTTAAAAATGCTTTTGCTTGTTCTGGTGATAAAATTTTTGTTCTTTTTGGTTCCACCAGAGGTCACCTCTGGAGACTCCCACCGATAGGGAATATTTTCTTTCCTTAAAAAAGAGGTCAGAGAAATGTAGTCTTTCCTTTTTCTTAATAGTCTTCCAGGCACATCTTTCAGCACTTTGAGCTCTATATCTTTATATTTAAATGGGGTATTATTATGCACTGTTAAAAAGTGGTCTCTCACACGTTTTCTTACAAAATAAATTGCAACGTCTCTAGGGAGACCCTTTTGTCTTGCCACAACCGAGTTAACACGGTAGATTTTGTCAATCTCCTCCTCAAAAAAAATGGGATCCTTTTTCAAAAAAATTGCAATTTCCTTTATTAATTTCTCCTCCAACTCTTCATTTTTTTCTTCAGGGAGGCCTCTAATTTTCAAACATTTCTCTCTTAATTTCTGTTCCCATACCGCCTTCCCATCCAGTTCTTCTTCTCTTCTGCTGACAAGTTTTGTAAAATCTGATTCTAATTTCTCTGTTCTGAATTCCACAATTTCAATCCTTTGGTTGATTTTTTGATTGTCTTGAATCAAAGTGTCCACTTTCTTATTTATCTCTCTTAGATCCGCCCTTATTTCTTGTTTTATCTCTTTTTTAAAATTGTTCATCTCCTTTGCCAAACTTGCAGAAAGATTAGTGGAGAGATTTTCTATTTTTTCCAGTAATAGTTGATTCATTTCCTGGGGTTGAAGCTTATCAATTGAGAGCTTTCTCTGATTTTGAGCTAGCTGATTAGCTTTTTGTGTTTGTTGCCTAGTATTGACACTCATGTCACTTTCTTATGTATATCCTTTAACTCTGTGAAAATATAAGCCTCCAACACCCAGAGAGGATAGTTTAAGAGAGAACAACAAAGATAATTAGAAATTAATAACACGTTTTAAATATCAAGTCAAAATAAATCAAAAATATCCTTATAGGTATCTATGTGGGCCCTTCTATACTTTAATAATGTTAACACTCTAATCTTACCTCCCCCTTCTTATCTATTCTTACTTGCACAAAGTTTCTAGGATCTTTTCTTATCTTTATCAGTAAAATTCTTTCTTTACTTCTCTTCTTTTCACTAAGGTTCCTTTATACAATCCTCTATACACAATTACAGATTTTCACCATATACTTCCAACTGTTTCCTTCTCTTAGTATTACCAACTAGAATCTAACGTTTATCAAATACAATACAATACAGAGAATTCCCCCTTTTCTTTTTTTAATTTTAATTAGTTATTTTTATTAGTAGTATTCTTTTTGTATTTTGTTTAAATTATTTTTATTATGTTTAGTATATATAGAGAATATATTATAATATATTCTCTCACAAACAACTTCCACTCTTAATTCCAAATTCCAGTGCTTACCCCTTTATAATTTTGAGCTCAATTAAGTTCTTTCCGTTTTCAAAGAAATAAAAGAAAGAAAAGAGAAAGAAAAGCCGCAGTTAAAATGTCCTTTAGACCTTCTTCCTTCTGTCTTCTACTTCCTGGTGCCGCTCTATCGTTCTCTATCAGCTTTTGACCTTCTTCCGCTGTCGCTCTATCCTTCACGTCGTATTCTTTAGACTTTAGTCCTCCAGTACTGTCTCCTTCCTTTGGCTCTCTATCTATCCACTCTATGATGTTTCTCTCTGCCTCACTTCCGTTTTTCTTTCCTCCTTCCGTTGGCGCTCTACCCTTTCAGTCTCTATTTCTTCTTAGTCCTCCAGGAGCTCTTCCGTCGACACTCTATTCCTCCTCTTTCTGGTCCTTCCTGTTATGAGGTCTCCGTCTCCCTCCTTCTTTCGCCCCGCCCGTCCTGAAGCGCACAAGCCGCGGCGCAGTCACTCCTCCACCATCGCAACTCTCTCACTTATCTCGCTTATCTCCTTCTTTGCCTATTCTTGTCTCCTTCAGGTGAGTACTCAAGGTCAGAGTTTTAACCCTTTATTTACTGAGTTCTTTCTGAATCAGTTCTGATAGTTAAATTTTAGGATCCTTCCAGTCAATTCAAAGTTCCGAGTTCTACATAAACACAGTGTTATCCATCCAAAAAATAGTTTTAGCAAGGAAAAGGATAAAGAAGTTTCAAAATAGCTGGGTAGATTCCCTTATCACAACAACACGTTAACAAATGTAATCCACTAGGCACTTTCTTTTCTATATATTTCCAATCTGATGCCCTTTTTGAAGTTGTTATTTATGAGGGCTTTGATGGCCTTAGTGCTAAAAGTTTTCCTTTATAGCTCAGGCTTATCAACTAAATTGGTGGCGTCTCTGTGCGAACGTGTCGCTTCTTTCCCAAAACTAGCGTGGATTGCTCTTCAGACCCTCTGTTATGGTTCCTTCCGTCTTTTCCACGTAGCGGTCAGACTTACTCTGAGCAAATTACTCAGTCCATAAACAGATTGGTCCTCCGTCGAGCCCCCTCTGATTCCCCCGACAGTCGAGGCAATTTCCCAGACTTACAGAAATCCCTCTCTGGGTCCAGGGCTTTGTTTTGGGCGAGACTTCTCCGCAGCTACCTCGGAGTCTGTCTTAACGAGGCGCCATCACAACCGGAAGTCAAAAACCCATTTATTTGAACAAGCTTACCCTGACCAGTAATTCTTCCCCCCCCCCCATGTCAGCATTGTTTTGCCGACATGTTATTTTTATTATTTTTATTGAATTGTTTTTAATGTATTTTATTGGGTTCTGTATAATTGTATTTTTATTCCTGTTGTTCACCGCCCTGATTTTATAGAAGGGCGGTATATAAATAAAATTTTATTATTATTATTATTATTATAAATCAATAGATGACAATGTCAAAATGCAACCTGAATAACATCCCTGTAGAATTTAAAGAAAATAATAATAATAAAAAACCCAAAAAATCCACTATTAAGCCTTATTGACTGGAAGTCAGAAGAATGTGCCAGAAATCAGGGATGTTGTGAAGGAAGATTGCAAAAAGATACTATCTGCAGCTAAAAAGAAAGAAAACTCTTATTGGATGATACATGAAATTCTTTAAACAGTCAAGAAAAGAACCAAAAGTAAAATGAAATGGGATCAGAACCATGAACAGAACTGTTCAGCAACTTGTGTACAGGGACAAAGGGAACTACAGTGTGACCGCATCATTTTTGCAGCCTTCAGCTTATGATGAAAGCCCCATGCCATTTCCTGTATGGCGTGCCACGTGCATGAGTGCCATTATTTTCAATGGGGCTCAAGCATAGGCGGAACTTGCCTTATGGCAGGTTCCAGAACGGATCCCCCACGTAAGACAAGGGACCACTATACTATAATAGCTAATACAGATAAAAAGAAGACAACAAAAAGGTATTAACAAGAGGCTTCTTTTGCAACATCTGAGAAATCAAAGGACAATTTAAATCGAGTGATGATGCTGTATGGCCAGTAATAATAATAATAATAATAATAATAATAATAATAATAATAATAATAATAAT